>NC_056764.1:23756233-24016233 GCF_018687715.1 Carya illinoinensis
AGAAACCTCTCAGCCATGTCCTGCCAACTGATAAAGGGTTAGAATTGCATAATTAAGTTGTTTAAATGAGCGATTTATTTTATCAAATAAGGATTAAACACCTGATTATGCATCAAATTCTAATATTGAATGTCAAATTAATTGATGCCAATATTTTTGCACATCAAAGTCTCATATTTGCCCTTGAAATACTTAAACTATAATATCATTTCATTTATATATTGTAGGGCATTTATGGAAGGAAAGAATGAATGGGATCTATGAAAAAAAAAGAAAAAGAAAAGTTAACTATGGTTTTATGGAATCTCATCTAATAGAGATCAAATGCATACATTCGGACACCATGCAAGGGACTCACATACACACATGCAATATACATGCAGAACACTTCACTCGGATAGCCAACAACAGGAAAACACATGACAGCAAACATGCAGACCATTCATCACATGGACAACACATGCAGAACAGAAAAATCACATGGACAGCACATGCAGAATAGAAAAATCACATGGACAACAACCAATCATTCGGAAAGCAGCTCACACATGCACATGCAGAACAACAACCACTCATTCGGATGTGCACACATGCAGAACACATGCAGAACAGAAAGCAGGAGAAGAATCTGCAGTAGAACACATGGACAGCACACATGCAGCCTCATTCGGACAGCAACTCACGCATGACAGCACCCACACCATTCACGCATGCAGGAACACATGCACACATGCAGAAAATGCAAGCTGCAGCAAAGACCAATCACACATGCAGACCGAAAGCAGCAGCAGGGGGCAAGCAGTTGTTTTTCTTGACTTTTACTTTCATTCTTCTTGCTTCTGCACATGGAAGGTCAAACTCTGCATGCTTGAACAAATCACGTTAATCAGGACAGCAAGAAATCACATGGGATAGCTGGACCGAAAGCAGCAGCAGGGGGCAAGCAGCTGTTTTTCTTGACTTTTACTTTCATTCTTCTTGCTTTCGGTTTGGCAGCAGCTGAAACAGCAGGCCCTCAGCACATGGATATGCGCTGGATCGTGAAAGACGCTGGGAAAAGTCTTTATTTATCATTTCTTTTGTGAGGAATTCGGGTACAGAGAGGTAGACCTTCTTTCTTTCTTTCTTTTTCATTTGAGACAGAGCAGTAGCTTAAACTTGTTTCATTCTTCTTTCTTTTTGATTCGGCTAGGCAGCAGCAGTTTTCTTTGCTTCTTTTCTTTTCGTTTAAACCTTGCACTGAGTAGCTTAGCTTAGAGTTGTTACTTTCTTTCCTTTTTCATTTCAAACGCTGGGTAGTCTATTTGGTTTTCTTTCCTACTTCATTCGGTATCCAATCGGCTACAGCAGTGGAGTTTTGTTTGTTTTTATTTTTTTTGCTTTCTAGACAGTTTTACTTATTTCTTTTCATTCAGACCTGGAGCAGGCTGGTAGTTCTTAGTTTTGTTCTTAGGAGTTTTATTTCTTTTCTTTTAGTTTAGATGCAAGTGGCTTCATAATTCTTATTTCCTTCTTCTTCTTTTTTGCTTTCGTTCGGGAGTTTTAGACAGAAGTAGCAGAGTTGGTTTTATTCAAACTTTTTTTTTTCGTTTAGACGCTAGGAAGTAGGAGAGTCTTTAGCTTTTATTCTCTTACTTTACGTTGAGTAGCAGGAGGAGGCTGGTTTCTTTTTCTTTTCTTCTTAGCTCTTTCGTTAGGCGTCTTGAGGTGGCAGTTTCATTTTAGTTTTCTTAGTTTATTTATTTATTTAGTCTCGTTTGTTTTATTTCTTTGAGCTGATATTTTATAGACTATTTACTTTTCATTCTAGGGTTTATTAGTTAGTATTTTCTTAGTTTTTGATATGGCTTTAATTAGATTAATTTTTGTTGTTAGAAATATCATGTGTAGCTAATTTCTAAAACTTGGGTTGTGGAATGAGATTTAATTTATTTTAGATTCTAGTTTAATGCAATATTTTATGGTTGAATGTTGATTTCACTAAGTTACTAGTTGGATTTAAATTGAAAATAGATTGAAGCTCTTGCTCTTGTTTTGTTGTTGACGTAAGGCACAACAAAAGCTTGAAAACTATCAAGGCTTCTCTCGTTTGTTTGTTAATGTGTGTTCGGCTAGTAAAATAGAAAATCCCTTAGGAAAATATTGCAAAACTTGAGCTTAACCTTTTTATCTTCCGATTATCAATGCCTTGATTGGGTTGTTAATCGAGAAAATTATCTAGAATCCAAAATAAAGAGAGTCTCAAACCCAACCCAAGTGTTTGATAATTTGCCTCTTTTATTAGAAACTCTAATTTCAATTTTGATTATCTTTTTGCATTGCATTTTAATTTTATTTTCATCTCTCATACTCGATTCATTTGTTACTCACAAATCTCTTATACGCTTTGATAACCCTTTGTCCCTGTGGAATACGATCCTGGACTTATCCTTGATACAACTTGACACTTCTACACTTGGAAGCACATTCGACCACGAGTCACCAACTAATGATGCTTCCCGGTTGTAGAGATTGTAGCCAACCTCTAGCCTTGTCCCTCAAAGAAAAAGGAAACAATCTCAGTCTAATGGTGTCTTCAGTAACACCATTGATCTTCATAGTGTCGCAAATCTCCAAGAACATTGCCAAATGAATATTGGGATCATCCAGTGGCGATCTGCTGAATTGAGCCTGCTGCAACATGCTAATCAAAGCTGGTTTGAGCTCAAAGTTGTTGGCATTAATTGGCTGGAGCATTATGTTCGAGTAATTTCCATTCACAACTGGACGTACATAGTCCTTCAAGGTGCGTGGTAGTACCTCACGTTCTTCTTCAGCCATGGCTAGTATCTTATTTCTTCTTAGTGATCTAAGAGTTCTTTCAATCTCCGGATCAACAGGAATAATATCACGAGATCTAGCACGGCACATCCAACGTCAAAAACACACCTGTAGAACAAATTAAAACAAAATTCTAAATTAAAACCAAGATTACTTTGTATCGATATTGACAAAAAGAATAAGAATAAACCAATCCCCGGCAACGGCGCCAAAAACTTGAACGGTGCAAAACTGCAAGTGCACAGTATCGTAGTTTTATAGTAAAGTAATAAGAAGAGTATCATCCTCAGGGATTGGTACCTTACGTTTGCCAAATACCAAAATTATACTAAACTTGATTTTATCTAGAGGAATCACTAAGATTTTTGTAATTGCAATTTAAACTAAAATCGACTCACAGAGAAATATGCAAAGGAATTAAAACTGACGTTCGAAGATCAACTTAATGGGGAGGAAAACTTCTAGGAAATCGATTTCACCTAATTCTTCACTATGCTTTTCTCATCCAGCTAACTTAATTTAAATCCCTTTTGTCTATTAGCAAATCTCTAATTCATCCAAAAGCCTCTTTCGATAGTCAATTGGAATTGACTCTTGGTTATCAATTCACACAAGAATATGCAAATTCAATAATCAAGAACGCAATAAGACCAAAGATTTAATTACTACATAGGTTCATAGAAGTCTTTCGATCTCTATACTTACCTATGCTGAAATATCCAAGATCTACCCTATGATTCCCTCTTTCGATAGCAAATCACAAGATTAATTATCATCTAATCAATGGTCAGTTAATTAGAAGCAATAAACTCAGAATAAATCAGATAAATTAATTGAGAATTGCATTAAATTAGCATAGACAAACAAGCATAGTTCAGAAATAGGTTATATCGTTTTCCTAGAATAAAGTAAA
This sequence comes from Carya illinoinensis, assembly GCF_018687715.1. Taxonomy (NCBI): domain Eukaryota; kingdom Viridiplantae; phylum Streptophyta; class Magnoliopsida; order Fagales; family Juglandaceae; genus Carya; species Carya illinoinensis. The sequence goes on from NC_056764.1 coordinate 23,759,967, forward strand.
TTTAGCTCATGCTAGAAATGGAATTCAACATAAATGAATTTACCATAATTGTTCTGAGAAGATTGGAAGAAAATAAACATTGAAAAATCCTCCTTGCAGCTGCAAATCGTCTTCAAAAGCTCAAGGGAATGATTCAACGCTTTTCTTCCGTCCGTGCTCGTGTATGATTCCAACATACGTGCAATAATTGGAATTCCCTCTCCCAAAACAGATGATTTGAATCCCTCTAGCTATGTTTTTCTATCCCAAGAAGTGTTCTCCCGTCAAAAGTCGCGGCCCTAGAGTGAAAAATTCCTTTTATATGGTGCGACGGCGGAAAACCTTAAATCTGTCAAAATACGATGTTCGCTCGAGCGGGGTGTCGAGCGCGCATCGAGCGTTCCACTCTGCCTGATTTCGCTTGAGCGTCCTATGTCTCCACTCGAGCGATCTTTGTTTTTCAGCAACCCGCTCGAGCTCCCTGTCGAGCGGCAGTCGAGCGTTTGAATCTGCCTGAATTCGCTCGAGCGGCCATAAGCCTCCGCTCGAGCGAACTTGTAAAATCTGCAATATGAAATTTTGCAAGTCATCAATAATTATGTAAGTAAGGTTATTTTCTGTGTATAGATTTTACTAACATGTGAATGGATATTATGTTTTCTTACTATTTTTTTAAATATGTTACTTATTGTATGTTTTCTTCCTAATTATTGTAGGAAGAAATGATTGAGCATTAGTCAGCATATTTTCACAGATCCTCGGAACCAAGTCTGGTTTGGTAAGAATTTTGGGATGTTCTTTCAAGCGTCTCGGTTCATCCTCGACGACCTTGAGTTCAAAAGTTAATAATCTTACTAAGGATTTGGATGCCACACTCCAAGAAATCGAGCAGATGAAGTTGAGACAACAGGAGTTGGAGGCTCTCTTATCGCGACAGTCTGATTTAGAGACGGGTTTGCAGGAGCGACAAGGAGACCAGAAGGAAAGAATTTGCTAAGAAGTTCAAGAATAAGTACAGAGAGAGATGTAGGTCCAGACGGAACATGTTATGTCAATGTAGCAGGATTGTAGTCGGCGAGGAAAGAAGAAGAAATAAATCCTATCAGATGTTCAAAACTTTTGTACTCTAATTTTGTAACGCTTTAAAATATTTTCATCATATTGTGATGTAATATAATACGATTTGCATGGGAATTAATTTTATGAAATTATTAGTTCTGATCAGTATGTTCGAATGTAAACAAAGAATGCTTGAACATGGCTTTACTTTTGAATCAACATTCAAACATAATTACACAGACGTGTGATAAATACATTCGAACAAAAACTATTATGTTCGAACATATATATCCAAACATTCGAACTCATTCTGTTACGATCGAACGAAGTTTTTTAATGTTAAAATGTATGTATTAATGATCCGAGATTTTAATTTGTTACGTTTGAACAATTACACAATAACGTGCAAATGAAACATTTAAAAGACAAATCACAAACATTTGAGCATGTGTATGTTTGAATGTAAAAATAAAACATTTGAATGAAAAATATCGAACGTCAAATATTTATTGTTCGAATGCTAATCGGTCGAGTAAATATTCGAACGTTATTTTACTATGTTCGAATGTACTTTTTATTTTTATGAAATTTGATTGCCACAAAAAAACTTCACGTTCGAACATTGGATCTCACGGCAGACTTTCAATCGTCACAAAAAAACTTTTGACAGTTGTATAGTAAACTGTTACAAAATACATTATGTGACAAATTTTTGGTGTCGGTTCCAAACTGTCACCAAAACTTTTCTGTGATAGTTTGCCAATTTTTTTGATGGTTTCATTCGTCACAAAATATCAAATCTGTTGTAGTGATATTTTAGTCATGGAATTTATGATATTTTTCTTTTGGTACTGATGTGTTAGATTTATTAATAACCTTATTTTATTTTCGCTGTGGATTAGTTGTACACTTTTTTATTAAGCATATGTGAACACACACTTTGTTATCAGAAATGTGAGGGCTGGTGTGTGACCCATGGGTACACATCTTAATTGGCGTCGCGGCTTCCGTCAAAGTATGAGGCGGGACCGACAGCTCCACGTGCTTTGGGGTCGAGGGCACCACATTTATTGTAACCTTATTTCTATTTGCAAAGAGTCTTTGGATATGAAAGTTGGTTTGAAAGATATTCACATTGCTGACATGGTAAATTTTGATTTACAAAACTCAAATTGATAATTTTTTCTTGAAAATTATTCCATATCAATTATGCTAAGGACACACCGGCCTGCATATAAAATTTCCATTCATAAAAAATATCAAAACATTAATAATTTTAAAGTAAGTTGATGTACCCGATTCACTTGAATGATGTTTGGCATGTTAATAAATATATTTGCATATAGATATATTTATTTGACTAATGTTATATACAGTCATTTTTATATATTTTTTGTGCATTCTACAGATATGATTGACTGGATTGATTTTTTTCAATACATAACCTATCATATCACTGGAGTGCACAAAAGAGTACGCAAAAGTGCCTGAATATATAAATTTTGTATGTATTTTTATTAAAAAAATAAGATTGGTGGTGGCCAGGATTTCATAACCCCTACGGCCTGCAATTAATATAATTTATAAGGAACATTTATAAGAGGAAAGGTCGCCAAAGCTACTTAGCTATATATGGCGGTACAAGAGGAAACCAAATAATAATAATAATAATAGTAATAATAATAATAAAATAAAATAAAAAGGAAATTTTGCTAACACACAATGCTACTTTTTTAACTATGGAATACAGTGAAATGAAGTTCACACCAAGTGGGATGTAGGTTCCTAGCTATATCATAGCAATAGGCAATATCTGGGTGTGTTCGAAAAAGAGAAATAGGTAGCTTACTTTTCTCCCTCCTTTCCTTTCCTTTCTAGTGCCTCTGAACTAATGATAGAGGAGAGAAGAGCAATGAGAGAAGTACAGTCCATTGCAAGTAGAATTGAAAAAGTTAAAGAGACTACTTATTGTTGGGGGCTGTTCTGACACAGAGACGATTCTAAATAAAGGAGGGACGAAATTTAACGTGGTTCGGCAATTGCCTACGTCCACAACTGCTGTTATTTCACTATGAAATGATTTTTATAGAAAAACTCTCTGCTCACCCACTCTCTTCTCTCTTCTTTTTCTCTCACACACTGTCTGCACACACGCAGCACACACTCTCTATTTTCTCTCTACACTTCTCTGCTACACACTCTGTCTGCACTCTTAAGCTCTCCTATTTATAGGAGAGCAGATCACTACGTTGCAGCAATTTGCTGCATGATTCTTGGGGAGGTGCCTAACAATATAAAAGCACCGAACGGTGCCTAATGAGCCAAAATAGTAAACGGTGAGCCATGCACCATTTGGTTCTTTGTCTCCATCTGCAACAATCTCCCACTTGGAGACAAATGAGTCTACATATCTTCATAGCAATCATCACAGCTATTTCAAGTCATGCCTTTAAGTACGAACTCCAACTGAAGCTATACACATCTTCAGTTTGTCAGCAGTAACTACTTTTGTGAACATGTCTGCTGGATTCTCTGTTCCTCGAATCTTCTCAAGTATCAGCTGTCCACTATCGAGAAGAGATCGGATAAAATGGTATCGCAACTGTATGTGTTTTGTTCTGGAATGAAAGGCTGGATTCTTTGCAAGAAAAATAGCACTCTGACTATCATTGTGCAAAATGCCTTTTTCATTCTTCTTTCCCAATTCCTCCAAGAATGACTGCAACCAAACCATTTCCTTCCCTGCTTCAGTTATAGCAACGTATTCCGCTTCTGTAGTTGAGAGAGCAACAATCTTCTGTAACTTAGAAGCCCACGATACAGCTGTACCACCTAGCGTATACACAAATCTAGTAGTACTTTTTCTGCTGTCAACGTCACCTGCTAAATCAGCATCTACATATCCCTGTAGTTTTAAACCTGCTTTTGTAAAGCATAGTGACGTATCTGAAGAGCCTTGTAGATATCTTAAAATCCACTTGACTGCTTCCCAATGCTGCTTTCCTGGATTACTCATGTACCTGCTCACAGCTCCCACTGCTTGTGCAATGTCTGGCCTTGTACATACCATGGCGTACATAAGACTACCAATAGCAGATGCATAGGGTATTCTGTTCATGCATTCTTGCTCTTCCTTCGTCTTTGGCGACTGATCCTTAGTTAGTCGAAAGTGACTAGCTAAGGGTGTGCTCACTGGTTTCGCCTTGTCCATGTTAAACCTTCTGAGCACCTTCTTCACATACTCCTCCTGCGAGAGCTTGAGAGTATCATTAGATCTGTCTCTAATAATTCTCATACCAAGGATTTGTTTTGCAGCACCCAAATCCTTCATCTCAAATTGCTTTGACAACTGCTTCTTCAGTTCATTGATTTCCTTGATGCTTGACCCTGCAACGAGCATATCATCCACATACAACAGTAGGATAATATAAGAGTTGTCAAAGTTCTTCATATAGCAACAATGGTCAGCCTGCAATCTTGTAAATCCATTACTGCACATGAAGTTGTCAAACTTCCAGTACCATTGTCGTGGAGCTTGTTTTAGGCCATACAAGCTCTTCTTTAGTTTGCAAACTAGATTCTCTTTTCCCTTCACTGAGAATCCTTGTGGCTGGTGCATATAAATGTCTTCCTCTAAATCACCATGAAGGAATGCAGTCTTCACATCTAACTGCTCAAGATGTAGATTCTCTGCAGCGACAATTGCCAACACTAGCCTGATAGTAGTCAATTTTACAACTGGGGAGAAAATGTCTGTGTAGTCGACACCTTCTTTTTGTTGAAACCCCTTCACGACCATTCTGGCTTTGTAGCGCTTGCTACCATTGTGTTCTTCTTTAATTCTGTACACCCATTTATTGTGCAAAGCCTTCTTGCCTTTTGGAAACTTAGTTAGCTCCCATGTCTGATTTGACATCAGTGACTCCATCTCATCTTGCATGGCTTTCTCCCACTTGATCGAATCTTCAATTCGTAGAGCTTCATCATAACTTTTCGGTTCACCACTATCTGTTAGCAAGATGTAGTATAGAGATGGTGAGAACCGCTGTGGTGGCCTGATTGTCCTTGAAGATCTTCGAGTAGTAGTGAGTGGTGTACGTTGTTCGATCTGTGTATCATCATTTTCTTGATCCTCGTTCTGATCAGTGTTGACTCGAGTAACATCAAAATCAACAACCTCAGGTTTCTTTGGCTGTTCCTCAGATTCAGCTTGTGACTTAGCTTTGTACAGAATCTGCTCATTAAATATCACATTTCTATTTCTGATGATTTTGTGATTTTTATCATCCCAAAATCGATAGCCAAATTCTTCATCACCATAACCGATGAAAAAACATTTTCTAGATTTGGCTTTTAACTTGTTACGATCAGTAGAATCTATGTGAACATATGATAAACAGCCAAAAACTTTCAAATGGGAAAGATTTACCTTCTTTTCGCTCCAGACTTCCTCTGGTAGATCGAACTTTAAGGGAACTGAAGGTCCCCTATTAATCAAATAGGCTGCAGTGTTAATTGCATCAGCCCAAAAACATTCAGGCAATCCTGAATTCAGCCTCATGCTTCTGGCACGTTCGTTGAGAGTTCTGTTCATGCGTTCAACTACGCCATTCTGTTGCGGTGTCCCGGGAATAGTCTTCTGAAATCTAATCCCATTTGCAGCACAGAATTCTTTGAAGCCTCCGTCGATGTACTCTCCTCCATTGTCTGACCTCAAACATTTTAACTTCAAGCCTGTTTCATTTTCAACCATGGCTTTCCACTTCTTGAAAGTATCAAATGTGTCAGATTTATTTTTCAAAAAATAAACCCATACTTTCCTGCTTGAGTCATCAATAAATGAAATATAGTACCGCGATCCTCCAAGAGAAGCGACTGGGGATGGCCCCCACAAATTTGTGTGCACTAATTCCAATTTTGTAGATTTTGGAGTTCTACCATTTTTTAGGAAACTAACCTTTTTCTGTTTCCCAAAAATGCAACCTTCACACATGTCGAAATCAGTTGATTCCAACTTTGGTAACTTCCCCTTGGATAATAATACTTTCATTCATTTCTCACTCATATGACCAAGCCTTTGATGCCATAGGTTGGCATTTGCATCAGCAATTGCAATAGTATCTCTAATACTTGAAGTCATGTATAGAGTACCTGTTTTTGTGCCTCGAGCTACTACCATTGCTCCTTTTGTTATCTTCCACATACTACCGGTAAATAGTATCGAATGCCCATCAGCATCAAGTTGTCCTATAGAAATCAGGTTCCTCATGAGCTTAGGAACATGTCGCACCTTCTGTAGCAACCATGCACTTCCATTGGGCAAATTGATTGGTACATCTCCCATGCCTTCGATTTCCAACGCTTCACCATCTGCTAAGTACACCTTCCCGAAATCACCAGTGACATAGTTCTGCATGATTTCTCGGTGTGCTGTAGTGTGGAACGAGGCTCCTGAATCTAACACCCAAGATTCAATTTAGTTGTCGACTGAAAGGAGTAAGGCATCTCGGAGCTCTTCCGTTGTGGCATTAACAAAGTCATGCTCATTCTTCTTCTTTGCTTCCTTGCAATTAATTTTGAAGTGGCCAATCTTGCCACAATTCCAGCACTATACTTATTTTCCGGATCTTGATTTACTTCTGCCTCTTCGGGACTTCGATCTGCCCCGATTTGAACTTCTACTAGCTCCTCTACCTCTCGTCTCGAGGTTTAAGGCAGAACTGGAAGTTGATGCTTCTCCTGTATCTCTTCTGCGAACTTCCTCGCTAAGAATATGGTCCCGAATATCTTGATACTTCATCTTTGTTTTGCCATAAGAATTGCTGACAACTGTTCTCATGGCCTCCCAGCTCTTTGGCAATTGAGCTAGAGCAATCAGTGCACGTACTTCATCATCAAATTCAATCCCCACTGAAGCTAATTGATTGATGATGGTGTTGAACTCATTCAGATGCTGAATAACTGGAGTTCCTTCTGCCATTCTCAAGTAGAATAGCTTGTACATCAAATGCACTTTGTTATTGGCTGATGGCTGCTCGTACATGTCCGATAGAGCTTTCATCAAATCCGCCGTGGTCTTTTCCTTTCCCACATTGTGTGCCACTGATCTTGACAGTGTTAGTCTAATGACTCCCAACACTTGTCTATCAAGGAAACTCCAATCTTCATTGCTCATGTCATCTGGCTTTCTTCCTAGGAGTGGAAGATGTAGTTTCTTCCCATAGAGATAATCCTCTATCTGCATTCTCCAGTAGGCAAAGTCTGTACCGTCAAATTTCTCGATACCAACACCTTTAGCTTCTTCTCCAGCCATAACTTTACAAATGAGTTCAAATTCAAACAAAGAAAGATCACCGTTGCGTCTGAAACACTTGAATTAGCTGGAAACGAGTCCGGAATGATCCAAATAGTTTGTCAGCACTATTTGATCGTCGCGATGGAACTCCAACTGGCGTGATCTAGCCCAAAATGATCTGCAACACGTGGATGGTTCAGATCCAATGTACTGATGCCGAATCTCAAAATTTCGACAGTACGGATGAGTCCGGAATGATCCAAATAGTTGGAAAGCACTATTTGATCGTCGAAATCGGACTTCGAATGGCTTAGATCTAGCCAAAAACAGATCTAAAAAACGGACGGTTCTGATCTGTCTGGCGCGTGAGATACACGCGCTGCACAGTGCGCGTGGGCAACGCGTGGGCGCGTGTAATACACGCGCTACAGTACTGTGGCGTGTGGGGGAGAGTGAGGCGCGTATGACACACGCGCCGAGCCTCTCTAGGGCGCGTGGGGGCGCGTGGGAGCGTGTGGTGCACGCGTCTTCAACCTCTGGCGCGCGTGAGGGCGCGTGGGAGCGTGTGGTGCACGCGTCTTCAACCTCCGGAGCGCGTGGGGCGCGTGGGTTACAGCAGATGCACGCGCCAATCTTCTAGGGGCGCTTGTGGGCTCGTCCGACCTCCGTTTTTGATTCCGTTTAAAGCAACAGATTCGTCTCGATGCGAGGAACACCATGGAGTTGTCAAAAATTGATTTTGAATAACTTGAAATTTCAGACAGCTCGAACCAGTGCTCTGATACCAGTTGTTGGGAGCTGTTTTGACACAGAGACGATTCTAAATAAAGGAGGGACGGAATTTAACGTGGTTCGGCAATTGCCTACGTCCACTGCTGCTGTTATTTCACTATGAAATGATTTTTACAGAAAAACTCTCTCTGCTCACCCACTCTCTTCTCTCTTCTTTTTCTCTCACACACTGTCTGCACACACGCAGCACACACTCTCTGTTTTCTCTCTACACTTCTCTGCTACACACTCTGTCTGCACTCTTAAGCTCTCCTATTTATAGGAGAGTAGATCACTACATTGCAGCAATTTGCTGCATGATTCTTGGGGAGGTGCCTAACAATACAAAAGCACCGGACGGTGCCTAATAAGCCAAAATAGTAAACGGTGAGCCATGCACCGTTTGCTTCTTTGTCTCCATCTGCAACACTTATTATATAGTTGTTCAAGGTACGAGAGCACGAGAGCCCTACCAGCTATAAATATTCACAAAATAAGAAGAAGAAAATATGGGAGAAAATGAAAACCGACGGAGTGGTCAATAAAGGGACCGTCATGCAAAGAGGTGTATGTTTTGTTGGGCTGTCCATTGAGAGAACTAACTCATGAAAACAATATCTCTGCCACAACCAGGACTAGTAATGAAAGCAAAGGTACCAGAGGATCGAGAGATCACTAGATATACATGACTAAATAATGCATGGTGATCGAAAGAGATACTAATCTCACGTCCTTTTGAAATAAAAAGGCTGAGGGGCCGGGGATAGAAATGCCAGGGTGTCTATTGTAAAAAGGGTAGCGATTGAAATCCACTTGCATGTAGAACAGTAATGCATGTAACTCATGATCATGATGTGCTTGCCTAATGATCGATCGATCGAGGTACGTACGTGTAACGTAGGGGATCGCATGACCCATATTGTATATATTTTGCTGGCGGTGACAAATTATATTTTCTCCCTGGCAAAACAATGTCAAAGTTAAAAAAAAAAAAAAAAAAAAAATTAAAATCATATAGACAACTCATGTTTAATTCTTATTTTACACATTTCTTCGATAAAAATTATTATTTTTTAATTTATTTGAATTGTGGTCGATTTTGATGAGTTCGAATTAAATAATAATATATAGTATTCTAGTCGAATATTATGAAAAAAAAAATTATAATTGTCTATATATATATGATTTCTCAAAGACATAAAATATTAATGCATGGATCCTGGATTAATGATTATATATGTATTTTCACTTAAGAAGGGGTCTTATAGTAGAAGACAAATCATTTCCCCTGTGCAGCAACCAAGCTATAGATGGATTCCACCACCTGCAAGTTTCTATAAACTAAATGTTGATGGGGTCCATGTTCTATGGTCAAAAGAAGGCTGGTGTTGGGATTATTCTAAGAGATTTTAAGGGAGATGTGGTGCTGGTAGCTAGCTAGAAGGAAGATGATGTAGCAAGAAGGATTTCAACATGTTGAAATCCTGACCATGTTTAGGGGGCTACAACTATATGCAAATATGGGATCGGAATACAAAACATTATTTTGGAAAATGACTGTTTACTTATGGTATCTTAGGTGCAACAATGTTTTACTTCTTTTGTGCCTCAACGTATTTTAATTCAAGAGACTAGAAGACTAATACAGATTTTCAGACTTGTACAACTCAACATGTCAATAGGCTTTGAAATGAGGCTGCTCATAGACTAGCTAGATGTGTTTGGAATGTTGAAGATATTGAGATGTGGTGGGAGGGTGTTCACTCATATTTCTCAAGCTATTTGGCTTGATAAACACTCTTTGTAATATCCTTGGTTTGATTTAATGAAGTTTATTTCCTATAAATTAAAAAAGAAGAAGAAAAAACTGACGTACAATAGACACAAAAATACAATTGATATGCATGGCTGGGGAGCACTAGAACCCGTGGGTCGAGGAAGAGATCAGAGGCTGAGTCCCACTCCAGACGGGTAGATTTGGAGTTCCAGTGTAGTTGTATCGACCAGCGAGGGAATAATTTTTGTTAAAAAAAAAAAAATGGAAGTAGGAATACCTTTTTGGCTGTTCAGAAAACTTACATCCTCTGTTACAGCCAGGGGATTTTGATGACAGGACTTTACCTTAACGAATTGTCGGCTTTGGTTAATGGGTAACAACGTCCATCCAGAACTACAATGCACTCATGTCACTTTCTGCATTATCAACTTCTTCTTGCTCCGTACAAAGTAAAGACAAGAAAAAGTGTCACACGGTAGAAATAATATTTATTATAAGCGTCCTAGCATATGCATTTTCTCTATAAGTTAGAGGCCCGTAGAGGCTCTCCAAAAGCATCGATCCGGAGAGCCCTTATCTTTCTTCTCTCTGTTCATGCAACATTATCTGCCATCGTTTTGCCGTCTCGATCATGAGTCCTGCAAACCAAGATCAGGAAGAAAGACTTTTCACCCGCAAGTGGCGGTGGCTCAAGGCTTTGCCTGAGATGTTGAAAGCCAAGGCGTGTGAAGTTTCAGCAAACACGAAAAAGATTGCCCAAGACGATCCTAGGAGAGTTATTCATTCGGCAAAAGTAGGACTCGCACTCACCTTGGTTTCATTATTCTACTATTATCAACCGCTGTATGACAATTTTGGTTTCTCTGCCATGTGGGCTGTAATGACTGTGGTTGTCGTCTTTGAATTCTCTGTAGGTAAGTTTGTTAAAACATGTTGAAATTTTCTCTTGGGAAAACTAAGAAAAAGCGAATAAGAATTCTTGAGTGTATCTTAAATGACTAAAGATGCTTTAACATCGTTTTCAGGAGCCACGCTTGGAAAGTGTTTGAACAGGGGATTGGCAACATTAGCAGCTGGTGCTTTAGGTGTTGGAGCTCACCACCTAGCTAGCCTATCTGGGCACATAGGTGAACCCATTTTACTTGGGTTCTTGGTCTTTCTGCAAGGTGAGCATGTATATTCGCCAAAATGTTCTATATCTGTCACTTCTCAATCAATCATGTATGTTTTATTAAATAAATAAATTTCATCTACTAATACCGATTAATCATGCGTTGCAGCTGCTACGTCTACATTCACAAGGTTCTTCCCCAAAATCAAGGCCAGATATGATTATGGGCTGCTGATTTTTATATTGACATTCTCATTGATATCTGTATCCGGTTTCCGTGATGATGAGATAATAGAATTGGCGCACAAAAGGCTATCCACCATTATCATTGGTGGGCTTGCCTGTGTGATCATAACCATTTTTGTTTGCCCTGTATGGGCTGGTGAAGATCTTCACAATCTGATTGCTGTCAACGTGGAGAGGCTTGCTAACTTCTTAGAAGGTACATGCATCTACAAAAAAGTAGGAAAACAGTGTGTTATGCCCATAAAATTTATGCACAAGCAACTAAAAAAAAGAAAAGACAGAAAGAAAGCGAAGGAAACTATAGACAGACAAAAGAAAATGGGAAAAGTTGCACAAAAAAGTAACACGCTAATTAATTGTTGTCCCTTTCTCCATTTTATGTGCATTCATACTTGCAAAATCCAACAAATTTATAGGATTTAGAGATAAATACTTCAAAACATCAATTATTGTCCCTTTCTCCACTTTAGGAGCATTCATACTTACAGAATCCAACAAATATATAGGATTTGGAGATGAATACTTCAAGACAACAGCGGATGAAGAGTGTACTGACGGCAAGTCGTCTCTGGGTGAATACAAGAATGTTCTCAGTTCAAAAAATACTGAAGAATCCTTGGTGGGTTAAAAGTTATTCTCTCTCTCTCTCTCTCTCTCTCTCTCTCTCTATGAACATTTAGTTAAAGCCTATAATATTCATCCACTCCATTGGCAGGCTAATTTTGCGAGATGGGAGCCTCGTCATGGCCACTTCCAGTTCCGCCATCCATGGAAACAATACCTCAAAATTGGAACCCTAACTCGCGAATGCGCCTACAGAATAGATGCGCTCAGCGGCTACATCAACTCCGACGTTCAAGTACTGCTTTAGAACCCATATTCCACATTTGATGTCTAAATCCATTGCATTTAATTTATTAACATCGTACGTATATAAATATAAATTAACCAAAGCAAACAGGGAATTCCTATCAGCCATGTGCGGGCAAAACAATAAAAAAAAAAACCAAAACTTATGTCGTTAAATTACTTCAAAGACAAATGATTCGTCATGAAGATGCTTTTCTCACATGAATTGTGTTATGTTTGCAGGTTTCGCTTGAAATTCGCAGTCAAATCCAGGATTCATGCTCGAAAATAAGCTTGGAATGTGGCAAGGCACTGAAAGAAGTAGCTTCTGCAATACGGACAATGAGTATACCATCTTCAGCCAACTGCCATGTTTCAAACTCGAAAACAGCTGCCAAGAGTCTCGAGTCACTACTCAGATCAGGCTTATGGGAAAATGCTGAACTCTTAGCAGTGATACCAACTGCCACGGTGACTTCTCTACTCTTCGATGTTGTCAAGTGCACTGAGAAAATTGTTGATTCTGTTCATGAGCTCGCATCCATGGCACATTTTAAGACTGTAGATCATACTGTATCCCCAGAAAAGGAAGAAGTACCACATGATATTGAACAACTTAAACCGGTTCCCAAGATTGATAGCCCTCATGTTGTCATAACAGTTTATGGGCCAACTAGTGCAGCTTTCCCAGAAAATGGCACACCTCCGCGCGCCACCAATACTACTGAATAACAAACAAACGGCAATAATGTAAATAGATTTCGCAATATCTAACGAGGAAACTACTCCTCCGCTGAAGTATTGTAAAGTTCGAGTGTCTTGATTAAACTTCGACCATTAATGCACTTCAAAAATAGGATAAAGATATATCCTACTCGGTTACTTTCTTTGCCATTGTCACGTACTCTTGCGACTTTTAAACAAATTGATATAAGAAATGCTACATACACAAATAGATTATACAAAATAAGCTTACAAATTAACTAATGTGATTTCATAAAATTTGTTAGATCTACTTTATAATAAAAATAACTTTATAATCTGACGTATCACATTAAACCACATGAATTTATAAGTTTATTTTTATGTAATCATTTTGTAGCTAAAGTATTTTTCAATTGATATTGTGCATACACACGTATCTGTTATATATTTAGCATAAATACACCAAAAGAAATAAATTCTTTTTCCATTTTCTTCCACTTCTCTACCTTTTCTCTTGAACACTAACAATGAACCCAAGTTTTTTCATGATCATGATTTCCCTTAGTTGGACAAATAATCATAATTTGTTACTATATATAATATTTTGAAAGAAAATAAGGGTGTGTATTAAATTAATAATTGCTCCTATAACATTTGTAACTACCAACAATATTATTGTCACAGCCACCAAGATAACCATGGTTAGTGATCCTCATCATTTATGTTGTTGCCACTACCAATACCATGATGTAATGCTTCTACCATTTACAATTAGCTATTACCATCATTGTGACTTTTTATTTTTATTTTTAAGAACTAAGAGAGATGGTTCTTTCAATTTTATTAATAGCCTTACGTACTTTTGGCGGAAGAATACCTGCATGTACATAGAAAGAATTTGGGGGTTAAAAACACCCAAACCAAGTCTTAAACAAACTAAAAGTACTATATTATCTATCTATACAGTATTAAAATGTAATATTCTATAATATCCAAGTATCAAACAGTCACATGGAAAACCTATATTAACAACTACATACAATACAAGACATGCATGACTAGAATGTAAACTGAAGTAACCACCATCTAAAAGTAAAGCACATGAAAAAATAATAACAACTACAATCTATATATGTCTAAACTTTGGCAAACTAGTTAAATCCAATTTTGATTCACCCCATGCTAATCTAGGCAAAAAGAAGACAAGAAAAAAGTTTCCAACAAACCTTTAGCACCCGCTTTTGATAGCTGAACTGCAACTGAGTTACCTTATCCATATATATGTGCTGTAATATATATAAAAAAATATTGATCAAAAACAATTATATCATCCCAAATGTCTAAAAACTTTCAAGGACGAGAGGAGATTTGATTGAACCAATCTACCAATTTTACAGAGTTAAATTAAAGCTCCATTTGGATAGTGAAAGTGTTTCATTTCATCTCATCTCATTATTACAACTTTATCAAATTTCAATACAAAACATAATAAACTATTCAACTTTTTCAAGTTCTGAAATAATAATAATATTAAAAAGAATAATATTTTAATAATATTTTATTCAACTTTCAACTTTCATTTAAAACCATATCATCTCATCTCACTATATATCGAAACTGCACCTAAAATACAACCATAGTTATAAGTAATCATCACCATGATGTTATGCTTCTACCATTGTCAATTATTCATTACCATCATTGTGCCTATTAATGGTAAATAAAGCTTAACTTCCTAGCTTTTAAATATATTCATATAAACAATGAAATTCGATATAAATATGAATTCGAGATTTTGTAAGTCGAGTTCCAATGTGTATGTAGATCAAGCATTTCTTTATATTTATGCTGAAAATGAAAAGCTGTTATTATATATCATGGCACATATGGCCTAAAAGTCGAACCAATTCTGTGGTCTCCCGTGCAGCCGTGCTGACCATACGGTCCTTATTTCTTAATTAAAGCAAATGTAAATGTGTGATAGTACGAATACCGTCTCAAAAGAACAAAACTTTGCGAACAAAAGCAGGATGCCAAACGCAAGGCATGCATTAAATATATATATAATATATATATATATATATATATAGTATATAACTTCACTTTAAAAAGAGTTTTACTATATACAAACACAGTCGCGTACTAATCTGTATACTAATATTGATTTATTCATATTTAAAATTTAAATTAATACTGTTTTCAATAAAATCTACTTTTTGATCAATCACATCACATTGGTACACAAATTAGTGCACAATTATGCTTTCAACTATATTTTTCCCTTTAAAAATTCTGGGCAACTTGTGTTAAGAGTGAAGTGTATCAGTTGGGTGTTTTCCAGCCTATATATGGATACGAAATTGTACTTTTTCACAAAATACATTTATAAAATATATACCTCCCAAGTAGATCGAATTTCTTTGTCATGTTTGCTATTACAAAAAATAAACCGATTTGTGACAAGTTATTTGTGGTTGTGAATAGATTTATTTTGTACCCAATGATTATTTTCGTAACAAAAAATTAACCACAAAAAAGGTCCTTTTCTTTCTCATAAATTGAATTTGCTAGAAAATTCACTCACTTTTTTCTTTTTAAGTTTCATTACATGCATGAACACTTGTTAGTTCATGGCACAAAATTCTCATATGTAGACTGTGTTTGTTAAAATACAATAAAATTCAGTAAACTGCTTCAATTGATAACTCTTATAAATATGCAATTTATTGGAGTACATCTACATTTGTACCCTTGTATTGGGATGTACCTATTAGTTAAGTTTAGTTTAGTTCAATTATTCTATCTTCAAATGTATATATAAATACTTCTACACGTGTATTTTGAGACACTACTACAAAATATACAGAAAAGATATTTTTATCCTAAATTCTCTGTGTCCTCGAAGCCCTTTTTAATCCTTCTGAATTTCAATCTCTAAAGGATACCATGGCAGAATTCTTCTTTTGTCATGGTATTAGAGCATTGTACGTAATTGCTCTAGAATTTTGTCATGGATTCCGTTGCAATTTCTTCTATCCCTCAAATCTCACTCAAAGATCCTTCAAACCTTTATTTCTTACATCATGGAGAAAATCCTGGCATAATGCTTGTCACCGATCGATTAACCAACGACAATTATCACTCCTAGGGGAGATCAATGTCGAAAACTATCAATGCTAAAAACAAAACTGAATTCATCACTGGAATCCCCAAGAGGTTGATCAATGAAGTTGATCCTCGTTACTTGCCGTGGGTTCGATGTAATGACATGGTTGTCTCATGGATCATCAATTTAGTCATGAAGAACATAGGATCAAGCATTCTATACATAGGCAATGCTGCCAACATGTGGAAAGACTTGAAGGATTGCTTCTCAAAAGGTAATAGTCCAAGAATTTTTCAATTACGAAAGGCAATTAGTTCATTTATACAAGAACAAAAATCTATGAGTGACTGACTAGTACACAGGTTTGAAGTCCTATTGGGATGAATTAGCAAATTACAAATGTAGTTTGCCATTGTGTTTTGTGGAAACCCTAAAATGTTTTGAGGAGATATAACAAGAAGAGTATGCGATGCAGTTTTTTATGGGGCTGAGTGATTCTTTTAATAGTATACGGAGTCAGATCTGATTACTTTGGTATTACAAAGTCGTTTCTTTGGTATTATAAGAAGAGAAACAAAGAGAAGTAACTTTGGATACATCTGTATCAAGCCTTGAATTAATTGCTGCCTTGACAGCAAAGCTTGCTAAAACTGGAAATTTTGCCTCAAAGCAAATCAATTTTCGCAGAGATAAACATGTGTGTAGTCATTGTGGATACACAGGTCATACTTTAGAAAAGTGCTCTAGGATTCATGGTTTTCCTCTTGATTTCAAGTCTAAAAGAGGAATAACCCATTTAGCTAACCAAACTTCTTTTGTGGGCAAATCAAGTGATCATGATGCTTCATAGTTTTCTTTATCTCAAGATCAATACCAACAGCTACTTGCCATGCTCAAACAACAATCCACTACACACTTAGTGAACCAAGCTACTTCATTGTCAACTTCTGGTATTCTATCGACTCCACAAATGCCTTCTTCTGATAACTTTGTAAGTAACCATATTCCCTGGGTTATTGATACTATATCAACAAACCATATGATCAACTCCATTGCTTGTTTTTTCTCCATAACCTTTAAAATTGCTTTCATTGTTGAATTGCCAAATGGTCATTCAGTTCCAGTAACACATACTGATACTGTTTATTTAATGGATAAATTAGTTTACACAGTGTGCTTTGTGTTTCCTCTTTTTCCTTCAATCTTATTTCTGTTAGCAAATTGACACGTGATTCCTCTTATTGTTTGGCATTCTTTTCCAACTTTTGTTTCATCCAGGACCTATCTACATGTGCAACGAATGGAATGGGTGAAGAGAAGGCTAGTCTATATCTACTAATGCAAAGTTTGTGGCACTATAGGCTAGATCGTTGTAGGATTGTTTCTGAAAGATTGGTATAAAATTAAAGCTACTTTTTTTGAGACCTTCTTAATTATGGAAATTACCAATACTAATGATAAGATTAAAATGTTTTTGGGAGATATAAAAATTTTGAATTAGAGATGAAAATTAGTACGTACTTAAAGTTAAAATAGCAGAGTTTTTTAAACTACTTCAGATCATTTTCATGATCATGGAGCGACCCTTGGCTGTTAAGCAAGGAAAGAGTTTCACGGTTAGGATATTAAAAAAAAAAAAAGTTTATATTTTTTGACAAACCGAAGGGCCAATCACCAGAGTTGGTGGCAAGTGGGTGGAAGTACTGCGTACACAATATGCCACGCTTACCACATAAATCAAACGAACAGAGTTTTGCAGAAAAAGACCGCAAAAGATGTAAAGAAAAAAAGTGGGGTTTGAGCTGTCATCCACTAAGTGTATATATATATAGTATATGATGGCACAGGTTAAGACAGATTTTTCAATTTGTTTTGCAAAGAGGAGCTGGAGAAATTACCATGCACTTTTCCAGTGATTTCTAAGAGCATATATCACTTTAATTAATACATGACTGCACTTATCATATGTAGTAGTTTTGTCTACATGTCCATTATGTCCAGGTTTGACCTAAAATGCTAACCAAGATCAAGACTTAAATGCATCTGCACACTTAAAGCTGCCATTTACTTTAATGCTTTTATATTAAAAGCCATGGAAACAAGAGGACCAAAAACGATTTGGAAAGCGTTTGAGGCTTGAATGTGCATAAGTGGGCAACCACTTTTGGCCTTTATATTTAAATAATGTAAACTTAATATATTTTTTCTGTGTTGTTTTTTTATCCAGAAGTCCACGTATCTGTCTTAGCATTGAATTAATTAATTAATTAATTAATCAATCGAAGCTTGCTTTGGTGTCCCCCACTTAGTTCTGACATTTACAGAAATATTGTTTTCTATACCATTTAATGCTATGACTTTATTTTAATGTCTTTGAGTTTTCAATATCACTCATGCATGGTGGGACTTCAAAATTGTGTATGTGATCATAAGCTTACTTAGGTCAGACATGAATTTATTTTGTTCTCTGTCTGACACATATGACATATACACGTACATTAATGCGTTGTAAATGAACATGACAATTAATGTTTTTTCAATTATAGCATAGAATATTCTAGCATCTTCTCCATTTAAATTACGGCCTTAGTTACTAATTAATTTGTTGGAAAACCGGTTGACGATAGAACACTAATTCTCATTTATCAATGTAAGATTAAGTATTTTAGAAGAATGAATTATAAGCATTCGTACTTTTTGGAAGAAAATAGTACTCTTTCCTCTATGAGAAGACAGATTGAGATTAATGGCAGTAGGGGAGGCCCTGTTTCATAGGGGTGCAATATGGTTCACTTCAACCTTTTGTTGGGGCTTCAATTGAGGAGTAATCGCTTCATGGGGTGGTTCATTCATGTCACCGCAGAGATCCAGTACCCCAATCTCACGCGGGATGGTGTATGCATGTACCCCACTACCCATGCCCCTAGCAATGGGAAGGGAGCAGCCCCTCGCAGGGGCCACATGATAAGCCTTTGCATAGGTGCTTGCCTTGTGCAGATGGGGGGAGAGTCTCAGCCTGCATCCACAACATACCTCTTCAAACTTTTATTTATTTTTTTTTATATTAGACTTAAATGTTTTTAAAAGAATTTCATTACTAGTCTTTAATATGTTTTCAATGTGGCGTACACGTGCATGGCCTAACAAAGGACACAGATCAAAACGTTACTGGCCGCTATTAATGTATCCTGGAGTACATCAAAAGTTACCGAGTTACGTACATAAAAGTAGAGTAGTGGATGAAGTAAGAGCAAGGGGAAAAAATCAGATAAAGTGGATAATAAAAATTATGAAAGGTCACCCTAATTCTCGCATATAGGTAGGCTTTAGGTTAAATATGTCAGTAGAGAGATATAAAGTCAAAATGTAGATAGGGCTCCCCTAATTTCCCAGTTCAAGTTTCACATGCAATCTTTGAAAATTCTCATCTTTAATAATATCCTGAAATAAAAAATATGACGACGCATACAAGGCCATTTGCAGGAACAAGACTGACCTCCACTGATCTATTCTTTAAAAACTCTTGATATTCTCTTCATATATACCCACTACTGGCAAAAGACAAAAGCACTCACCAAAAATAAAACAAAAAAGGAGAAACAACAACGCATATGCATGCTATAACTTAAGAATGAGACACTACGCAATTTTAGGAATAATTACTTTTGGGCAGGGATCATCTTTAAAGGTTGAAGATGAGTTGTTGACTGTGACAGCACCAAGCCATGCCACCACGTAATACCCACCACTAATTTCTTAATTTGCAGTACCAATTCTTGCTCTTTGTTCTTTTCATTATTCATGCATTTTATATATAGAAATCTAAATGCGTGAATGTTGTCCCTTAATTTATACCTCTGAGCATCCTACTTTGAAGTGATTCTCAACTACCTAAATTGGGTGCCATATAATACGAGTAATGAAAAAGTTAGAAGTTAGGTTCGTCAGCTTTGTACATACGTAGCTCTACTTTGGACCTAATCGCCTAGTTTTATAAAGATGACAATGCCATTAATGGAGTGTGTATTGTTTACTCCTTGAGACAAAGCAAAGATTTTATTGTGGCATATGATCTAGTAGGGCGCTAATGTCGTTTAAAGAGAGTGAACACATTTACAACAGTATTTACGTGGTCCCAGCTACGGTAAGCTTACGTCAAAGATGTATGCAGATTAAGCCAAGGCCAGACCTTTTTCCTTTTTTATTCTTTTCTCCGGAAAAATGCTCAAGCAGTTGTATTGTTAAGGAAGAAATTAACAGTAAACAGAAATGGAGAAAAATCAAGTTACAACAGTAGGAAATTATGGTGAAGCGACTTAATATACAATGGTGACTTTAATTTATGAATATGCTGTTGAAATGTAATGAAATAGACCACGAAGATCAGTTAATACAATTTTTACGAAGTAATCGCCAATTGTCAATCAATAATGGTCATTGTGTCTTAACATTATTCAACAAATGGACTCAAATACTAAGTGTAAATTAATTACTTTAAAACATCATAAAGTGAAATCTAAAATGAACGATATCTCGATGTGTTTGGTGACTGATGTTGGTGGATTCGAGTATGATGACGCAAAGTTTCATATTCTATGTTAATAGTGCTGGACTATCATGTAGAGAAGGTAGCTCAATGCAAATACGATAAGAAAGTGTATAGTTTCCTTGGATTGGGGTAATATCGCTCACATGTTAATTTTGGTCATAACTTTGATTACAAGTATAGATCAAAATGTGCAGCATAAGACCTCAATTTTGAAAGCTTTTTTTGACACATGTTGTTGTCAACAGGCTGTGCTAGGTGGTCCACATTTCGACCGTAAAAGTAGTTGTTCTTCCCCTCAAATAATCAATTACGTACAATGCTTTTTGTCCTTTTGGGAAATATTTCATTTTGGCTTTTAGAGGTGATTTTGATTCCAGTTTTGTACAAATTTTCAATAGGATTCTTATTTACTTAAACATTTAATTTTTATGCAATAATTAAGATTTTGCCTTCTTTAGCAAAATTCTAATAATTTCAAGATTTGCGGGGCTATTTGAGTTTGGCTTGTAGGTTTCGCACAATAATTCAAATTTTATCAATAAAACATCTTAGCAGAGTTTTCTCTTTATTCTTACATCTCTTTTCAATCTCAATACAAAATTTTATGTTCATTAACCAGCCACCAGAATAATCTTAAGTTTGTTTGGTGTTAGTTGGCGTAAGAGATTTAGCATCTTCACTAGTTATTTTCTTCTCATCAAATTTTATGATTGGTGGTCGAGGTCGTGGCTAGCGTTAATGGGGTTGCTAGATGCCGGGCATCCATACCTAGCTCGCTCAACCCCTGCATCAAGTGGGCAAGCAAGAGAATTTATGCATAATAATAATAATAATAATAATAATAATAATAATAATAATAATAATAATAATAATAATAATAATAATAATAATAATAATAATAATAATAATAACATGCTGGTGGGGAGTAGGGTGCAGATCCCCACCTACCTAGGACACACACATAGAGCGCACACATATTGAAAAATTATATATATGATCGAAACAACATCATTTAGGAGTTAAAGAAACTCTATAAATGATGCTGTTTGGGATCGTATAACCTAAGATCTACACCCCATTTCCTCCTCTCCCCCCGTCTCCAAATCTCCCTCATTCTTTATTCAGCTATAGAGTCATCTCTATCAGTGTCTCACATCGACGTTGGCCACTCTCTCAAGTGTCGTCCCCCACTTTCCACTCTCAAGTGCATATCTAGATGGAGTTGTGACTATTTTGGATGAAGTTTTCGATAAGATTTGCTAACTTTAATGGAGGTTGGGATGATTTTCAATGGAGGGTGGGATTAGTTAGTGTTGTAACTATGTGAAGTTGATTTTGTATGTTCAAATGAAGTTTGGATTTCGGAAATCAAATTTGGGGATGATCTTTTTCAAACTCATCCCCAAATTAGTTTAGGGTTTCAACCTAAATTTGAAGCTTATATGGATGTTGTTGATCTATTTTATTGAAGGAAAACCCCAAATTTATATTAATGTTTTGGATTGAAACCCAAATACAAATTGGTGTTTCAGATTAAGATCATATATAATGTTTGATTAAGGTTTCAATATCGAAACCCTAAACTAGATTGGGGTCTTCGATTGAGATCCTAATGTAACACTCTGTACCCAAAGGGCCAGAGAGTTAGCTCCTGACACTAAAATCACATCCCAAAAATGCATATATAAACTCCAAAGGCTTTATAACACATAAAACTCTTTTGTTAAAACCAAACGTTTTGGTCCTCTACAAGGAGATCAATGAACTACTCCAACATAATTAATCAAGAACTCCACAAAGTCTCAATAAAAAATCAACATCCCATAATGGCATATCAATAGAAAGTGACAAATTTCATGAATAAGAATCTCTAGTAACCTCTTGTACTCTTTAGAACTTATACCAATCTATCAATCCACATGTGCCTCTAAGGCACTTATTTCACTACGTTCAACCAATCCTGTCCATGCTTCGTATTTTTGGTCCTCAATTGAAACATCAAAACCATATGAAAATAGTGAAGATAGTTGGGTGACTTATCAATAACTCAGTGAGCAGGGAATATATACTAGTATATAAATGTAAGCTAGTTATAGAATGCAAAACAAAACAGATTATCAAAATATCAGAGTGTCAGTTTAAAAATATTTATTTACAATAACAAGTTATACAAAAGTTCTTTGGCATAAGCATAACTGAACAACATCATAACAGAACAAATTCCATGTTTAAGCCCTGTGGTAAGGTTGTGCAAACCCTGGTAGCTAATCGAGTAGAAACAAAATGTGAAATCTTCCCCTTTTAAACAGAATGTGTGCACACAAGAAAGACGACATAGAAAATTACTTTGTTTCCAAAATGGGTACACCAAAAATAGAAGTGTTGGTATCAACATAATAATAGAGGCCACAGTTTTACACATGTTATGAGGTTGGGAGAAAAGCAAAAATAAAATGTCATGGCATAGGGTTTTTATATGCAACATATCATATAAGAATAGATAAATATAATATAATTGTATCCAAAATTTCTTATTTTATGTTCATACTTTTGTTTTTATATAGTTGAGAAAACAAATACCAAAATGCTCATGTCGATACTAGTCATAATACAAAAAGGTGACCGATGTTGTTTTCATAACAAAACATACTAGTTTTCATAAAATCAACCTTAGTCAATTTTTAGATAAGGTCTAGCATAGGAGCGCTGCTTAGAGCATCAACATTGGTTTATACAAATGCAAAGCCATAATTTGCATAATATCACATGATTTTGCATTTGGCTATTCCACACACACACACACACACACACACACATATCTATATATTAAAAAGTTATATATATGATCCAAACAACATTGTTTAGGAAGTTAAAAAACTCTCTAAATGGTGAAGTTTAGGGATCGTATAACCTAAGATCTACCCCCCATTTCCTTCCCTCTCCCTGTCTCCCAAATCTCCCACATTCTTTGTTTAGTTGCAAAGTCGTCTCTATCGGTGTCTCTCATTGCTATTGCCATCGCCATAGGCTGCTTTCTCAAGTGCTGTCCCTCACTTTCCACTTTTAGGTTAGTATCTAGATGGAGTTGTGACTGTTTTGGATGAAGTTTTCGATAAGATTTTCTAACTTCGATGGAGGTTGGGATGGTTTTCAATGGAGGGTGGGGTTAGTTTAGTGTTGTAACTCTGTGATGGTGATTTTGTATGTTGAAATGAAGTTTGGGTTTTAGAAATCGAATCTGTTTCAAACTAATCCCCAAATTAGTTTAGGGTTTCAACCTTAATTTGAAGCTTATATTGATGTTGTTGATCTATTTTATTGAAGGAAAATCCCAAATTTAGATTAATGTTTTGGATTGAAACCCAAATATAAATTGGGGTTGTGGAGAAAATATGGTGACAGAACAATAAGAGTGAAATGGTGAGAGAAATAATCACGCATCAGACAAATTACTAGTTTGAAGAGCGATTTGGTAGACGGAGAGAAGAGGGCGAGAAGCCCAGTTGGGAAAGAGAGATTTTCAAGGGAAATGCAGAAGAGAGTTTGGACAAGACGATTTAATTGAGTAAAATATTGATTTGGTCTTTGTATAGTAGAGACCAAATATGACCAGTCATTGGTTTTTCCTATAGCTCAAAGCCATATAATTTTGCATTTAGCTAATCCAATGCAATCATTTTATATGTATAATCAGCAAAATTTTGCATTTCACTGGCATTTGGATAATTCAATACCAGTGCTCTTACTTGACTCTTGCCGTGTACTATCTAATCCTTGAACCCGAACTCTAGCAATATCATAACCTAAACTAGAAAATATTTACTAACATGTTAATAACCCACATAAGCACAAAACCAGTCTAACTAACAAAAATCCCATAATACTATATATTAGTACGAGCCCATAAATACTTGAGCTCATAGACACCCAATATTTAAAATAATTCATGATGGTGCCTTGCTTGTTATAATTGCACATGCACAACCTCCAAAACTCTCTACACCAATAGTTATGCCCAACCTCCTTGAATTCACTTAGCCATTCACCACACACACACGTTAAACAAATAGCCCACACTTGCAAGTCAAACAAGCTTATTCCTAATATGTCAAATAAACAAACAGCCCACACTTACTCCTGACATGTCAAACAAACAAACATCCCACATTTACTCCCTACATGTCAAATAAAACAATCAGCCCACACTTACTCCCAACATCTCTCTCTCTCTCTCTCTCTCTCACACACACACACACACACACACACACACACCCTCCTCCCTCTCACCTGATCCGTTCCCTCAGCCCATGGGGACCGCTGCGTAGCAACCCAGCCAACCATCACACATCGGTGACCACCCCACCATGCCGAGCTCCTCTTGACATGACTCTCTCTCTCTCTCTCTCTCTCTCTCTCTCTCTCTCTCTCTCTCTCCATAGTAGCCCAGCTTGAAAACCATGGGTTTCTCTCCCTCTCATCATTGCCACCCACCTCGCCATTGCCTATATCTCCAACCTCCCCTCACACCGGTAACCATCACCCATCAATCCCAGCCCTTGTGCAGCTCTCTTCCTCCCTCACGTGAGCACAGCCTGAGTGGGTTTCCTCCTACTCAGTTTCACCACTGCATGGTGTTAGCAGTGTTGCTAGTTGCCACCATCGTCTCACCGAACCACCATCTTCCTCCCCCGGCCTCCCCACATCTTCCCCTCCCATTCATAGCCAGAATCAAGCTCTCTCTCTCTCTCTCTCTCTCTCTCTCTCTCTCTCTCTCTCTCTCTCTCTCTCTCTCTCTCTCTCTCTCTCTCTCTCTCTCTCTCTCTCTCTCTCTCTCTCTCGTGGCCCAGATCTACCGTTGTGCCTCCACCGCACATCGCACCACCACCACCTACCTCCATAGCACCTCTCTCAACCCTTCATTGCCAACCAGCAGCCTCTGTAGCTTCCCTTTTCATTTTTTGAGTTTTGAAACCCACGGTCAACACTTGTGAAACACTATTGCTCTGCCATTTTAGGCGTTACCCTTGATCTTCTAGAGTTGCATTTCCATTGTTGTAAGTAATTTTTCAAAGAATTTATTGAGATTTAAATATATTTCTACACCAACTTATTTTCTACAATTTGATTGGTTGTGACGGGCCTTGTGTCCCGGAAGTGTTGGTTTTATGGATTGTGGCTATTGTCGAATGTGGGCCTTGGGCCAAATTAGATGATTGGTTTAATTGTGGAGTTGGACTATTAGTAGTTTATTTTATCTGATGAGTGATGTGTCATGACATCCATTATTCTATTGCATGCATTTTCATGTCTCATGATTAAAAACTGGGTTTTCGTGTTAAGAAAGAATTTTGAGTGTGTGCATAATGAATGGGTTGAAGAGAAGGAAAGAAAGAAAAATGAACTGTAGGAATGGTGGTAAGCAGGGACGGTGGTAGAGTCCCACCTATGATTCCACCTACAGTACAAGTTGTAGGGATGGTGATAAGTCATGTCTGTAATTCCTGCCTACAGTGCAAGCTATAGGCATGGTGGTAAGTCCTGCATGTGGTTCCAGTCTATGGTGCAAGCTATAGGGATGGTAGTAAGTTTCGCCTGTGATTTTTGCCTACAATGACTGATAAATGGGTTTTTGGCATGTGTTGAAAAAATGTGTCATTTTCGAAAAAAATGATGGTTTTGTTTTTGCATGTTTCATCATGTGGATGCATACACGTTAGTTGTATTAAAATGTTTTTATCCCTTGGATTATTTGGTTGATTACTTACTGAGATTTATAATCTCACGTGGTATTCCTACCCTATGGTTCTATTTTATGAAATTGTAGATTTTGATGCAGAGGAAGACGTTGAACTTGAGGGATCAGCTTCGTTGGAGGAGTGACTTGTGGGTCACTTGTTGGCTATGGGATTTGTTTTCCTTTTCGGCTATTTTATTTTGGCTTTGTATTTTATTTTACTTGATGATTGTATAACCTCTTTGAGGATCTTATACTATTGTGGTTCTATTAAAACATAGAACTCTGGTATTTAGATGACTATTTTATTCTCCTCTGTGATTATTAATGTACACCTATGTGTATGTTCACACACCAAGTACTTGATGATTGGGGTGTGTGGCCTTTTTGCACGTGGGAGTTGGGGGCACCACAAGTCGGGCTTGTGCCATAGGTCTTTACACACATAAGTGGCCTTGGTCTATATTTAATGGGCTTTAACCTTATTAATGAGCCCAATAAAAATCCCATGGTACACCATAATAATTCTTGGGACCGTAACATATTCAAAATTATCCAATAGACCTCAATTGGGCTTCTCAAATCTTGGTCCATTAATACTAAGTTTATGCCCAATCAAATTATCCATAATTCATCCCTACTACTATTAGGTGGGTGTGTTACATTTTTATGCTGGTTAGGAGACTTGGGGTTGTCGGGTTACCAATCATGTGTTCTAGTTTTAAGCTTGGGATGCTCAGTAAGATATTGTGTGAGAATACTTCAATCTTTTCCTTGCTTGGACGACTACCTTAAAATATTATCTTTTATTTGAGTTGCTGGATAACTCAAACCTAAGTACATATGCCTTATTTCTCAATTTCCCTATATCTGTTTTTGCATCATTCAATGTCATTTACATGCATTATAAGCTTTCTTCATAGAGACTAACTTGTCGAGATTTTTTGAAATTTCACCATTGTAGTCCCACTACGGTTTCACTCTTCGATAGACTTTGTTGTAGATGTAGTAGAGTAATGTGATCATGAGCAAAAAACCATGTGCAACCCAAGGGATTAGGACAGGGTCTTGTCAACAGATGGGTTATATATCTATATTCGACTATGTTAGTTTTAGTGATTTGATGGACAAATTCTTAGTCTGTAAAATCCAGACCATTATGGAATGATGAATTATGGATAGTTTGATCTATCTTAATAATTTTATCTGGTACTAATGTAAGTAGTATTTATTCAAGGGGTTATGCTACACAACCCCCCAACCCCCCAACACTCCACCTATTTTTTAATTTTTATTATTTTATTTTTTATCAAATATTTAATATATAAATAATAAATAAAATAATTAAATTAATTTAAAAAAATAAATTCAAAAAAAATATTAAAAAAATATTAAAAAATAAAAAAGAGGTGGGGTGTTGGGGGGTTGGGGGGTTGGGAAGATTTATTCTTATTCAAGCCCTTTATGATATTGCTGCTGCAAATTTTTATCCACACATATGCTAACCATATAAGAACACTAGTTATCACATTTGTGAGGGGTGTGGCTTTTGTGAAACACATGTAAATGTCACAATTTTCTGCCAAATCACAAGGGGGCCAGGGGCGTCAAATCTAGTGGTATCCCTAAGTCACCTAGGTACAGTATCAGAGTTAGGATTAGGTTCTGCTTGGCCATTGAGATTTTTTAGATGAGAATTTTGAGTTTTAAGATTAAATATTAAAATATTATATTTTAATATTGTTATTGTATTGGGATTTGAAAAAGTTAAGAAAAAATTAAATTGTTTATTATATTTTGTATGGGGATTTGAAAAAGTTGTAATGATGAGATGAGAATTTTATGTTTGAGATGAAAATTTCTTGTGACCAAACAGTACCATCTTAGTGTGGTATGCTTGAATTCTTGGAGGCCTTGGAGTATGCAGAGCATGATAAAGTTTAGATCTTACAATAGGAAAGACATCATGGTATGACCAAGGCTACTCCTTAATGAGCAACATGAGGAGACAAGTGAGGAGGAATATCTATGCGGAGATGGAAGCTACATCATGGCTAAAGCCATCAACCACAAGATCGACATGTTACAGTGACAACAAAACTTTTTCAGTAGCAGTCTTCAACAACAGACGCATGTGGATCAATAGCAACTGGCCCATTACCAATGTGGTGAGCAAAGAGGGTGTTCCTACGAATGTTTCCTTGCATACCGATACTTGGGATTCTTCTAGAACCAAAGGACCTATGAAGGCTGGGAAATGGATTAAAGATCTTGAGAGGACCTTTTAGATATGTGGGTACATCAAAAAGCAAAAGGAGCAATATGCTAGCTATTTGTTGCAAGAAGAAGTGGATGCTTTGTGGGACACAAAGAAACAACTACTTGTCTTGGAGTTGGGATTGATGGAAGTCGTTACCTAGAAGTGATTTAAGAGTGGGTTTGATGACATCTTCTTCCATGCCATCATGAAGCACTAGAAGGCATGGGAGTTTGCAAGTCTAATTCAAGGTGGTATGACTGTCGAGCGGTATGCCACTAAATTTATAGAAATGGGAGGCTTGCCCTACATCTCATCTCCACATAAGAGATGCAAGCATAATGTTTCCAAGGTTGATTGCAAGCATGAATAGCAAATCATCTACTTATAGACACAGAACGTTCAGAGGCTGGTGGAAGTAGCCTCCATTGCTGAGTGTGAGCTATGCAGCCTGGCGAGTGTGGCAATAGACAAAAAATAGAGGACTTGCACTGGGGAAGGGAGCAGTTCTAGATCACCCTAGAAGATTGTATCTAAATTTGGGACACATCCACAAGCATTACCTTGAGTTCGCATGAGAAATTTCCATGAGGGCTCCAGCACCAATTTCAAATGCTGTCAGACTGGACACTTCACCAAGGAATGCCCTAGGGTGGCCCAAGGAAGGACGCTCATCCCAGCTAGAGGAAAATGGGGCTAAAAGTAGTCGGTGTAAGCGCAGGTTTTTGCTTTGATGGCTGGAGAAGTAGAAAAGGAAGTCTTAGAGATCCAAGAGGCTCGAGTTATCCCAGGTACAAACTTTGTAAGTTAGAAAATATTGCATCATGAATAGTAAGGATTCCATTAAGATTAAAAAGGTTTTAGTATATCAGGAAGAGTCAAGATTTTTGAGTACTATGTATGCACTTTGCTTGACTCCGATGCATTCCAGTCATTCGTGTCTACCACATTTTGATGGGCCCCAAGGTGGACCGAGTCTTAAAGATCTTTTGCAAGTTACAGATGGGGCAATCACAAGATCAAGAACTAAGAAGAGCAAGGAATCAATGCAAGGATTGGTGCAATCCACTTGGGATGAGTCTAGCAAGAGCTCAACATTCAAGATGGGATTGAGAAGAGGAGATCCAGTTTTCATTCATGTGATACAAGCTATGGAAGATATAACTTGGGCCTACTGTTATTGAAGGTCTTGGACTTGCTTATTTCATTAAAAGGACTTATTTTATTAATCATAGGAATTATTTTATTATTTCATTAAAACAAATGTTTTATGTTTTATGAACTGGGGTTTCAAGAGAAGTTTTTAAGGGTAGTTTAGGGATTGTTTCAATTTTCAGCTAGTTTTGGGAAGGCCTTGTATTTCGCCTAGGGGTATTTTGAGAAATATATTTTTAGCCTAGGGTTTTGTTTAGGGGAAGTTACTGTAGCCGCACTATAAAGGTATTTTTGGAAAGGGTTGGTTTTATTTTAGCCTAGGGTTTTAATTAGGTTTTGGTTTAAATACTCTTTATAGCCTCATTTTAAGAAGTTTATAAAATTTGATGAATTTTATTCATTGTGAGTTGAGTTTATCTCCTCTTGTTCTTGAAAGAACTTTTGAACTTATCAAAGGTAAATTACAACCTTTGTGGTATTCATCTTTTGTAATATGAGTTCTTGAGACAGGTTCTTCAACGGGTCTAGATGTTTCCATTTACTTGATTTTGGCTTTCTTGGGTGTGTCTTCAAATTAATTGTGGGTTCAAGAGATTTCATTTCCATGCGTTCATATCACATTCTCTTGAATGTGTAGTATGTGGACAGAGTCCACACAATAAAGGGTGGTAGTGGCTCTGCCCACTGGGAAAGTAGTAGTCGTATGCACGATGGTTGCATTGAGTTGCCCTTAGAATTGCCAGAAAGAGTGTTGGAAGCAATCATTTTAGTGTTCAACCTTCTCAGGTTTGACATTATATTGGGAATGGACTGTCTGTTCTAGCACTACACTAGCATCAATTGCTAAAGACTGGCTATGAGTTTCTAATAACCTAGAGAAGAAATAATGGGATTTGCGGGCAACAAGGTCAGGACAATACTAAGGGGCCATCAAAACTGAGAAAATTGAGGAAACAACTACAAGAGTTTTTGGACACAGCATTTATCAGACCCAAATTGTTACCATGGGGAGCATTAGTACTATTTGTTATGAAGAATGATGAGATTCTTAGGATGAGCATAGATTACCAAGAGTTAAAAAAGGTGATGATAAAAAATAAGTACGCCTTGCCTAAGATTGACGATTTGTTTAACCAATTGCAAGGAGCAGAGGTATTCTCTAAACTCAACATGAGATTGAGTTATCACTAGTCAATGATAAAGGAGAATAATGTGCCTAAGATTGTGTTCAAAACTAGGTATGAGCACTACAAGTTTATGATGATGCCATTTGGATTGGCCAACGCACCTGCAGGGTTTGTGGACATTATGAATTGGGTGTTTAGGCCCTTCTTGGATTCGTTTTTGGTGGTTTTTATCAATGACATCGTGGTGTACTCATAAGATTTGGAAAACTGAATGAACCACCTACGATTGGTATTGGAAAAACTGCTGGAGCACCAGCTCTATTCAAAACTTAGTACATGCGAGTTTTGGCTAAAGGAAGTTCGGTTCCTTGGACATGTGATTTCCGAGGATGGAGTTGCGTTGGACCAAAGCAAGATCGAAGCGATGGTAAAATTACACAATCGTCCATGAGATCAGAAGCTTTCTGGGACTCACTGGCTATAACAAGATATTTGGGGAAGGTTTCTTCAAACTCTCAGGTCCACTCATGGCCCCCAAGAAGAATACCAAGTTTGTATGGATTGAGAAATGTGAACGGAGTTTTCATGAGCTGGAAAGGAGACTGAGCATTGCCCCTATGTTGGCCTTACCAAAGCCTGACAAGCTACTGGTGGTCTTGAGTGATGCATCCAAATATGGTATTGGGTGTGTTTTGATGCTAAAGGTTGGGTAGTGGCGTACATGTCACACAGACTGAAGGAGATCATGAGAAGAATTATCCAACCCACAACCTGGAGCTAGCAGTGGTGGTTTCACCTTGAAGATTTTGTGACACTATCTCTATGGTGAAGGCTGTGAGATATATAAGGACCTCAAAAGTCTGAAGTACCTTTTCACCTAGAAGAATCTCAACATGAGATAAAGGAGGTAGTTAGAGATAATCAGCGACTATCACTATGAGATTAAGTACCACCCAAGGAAGGCCAACTTGATTGCCAATCCACTAAGTCGGAAGTCATGAGTGGATGATGTAGCTGAATCATTGGAAATGGATTTTGTCCTCAATGGACTGAGGAGATGGTTTCTTGAAAGCTCTCAACAAGATGAGGTCATAACGTCGATATAATGGATAAGGGTGTTAGATCTTGATAAGTTAACGAATATTTGAAGAAGGGTTTGGAAGTCAAGAGGACCTAGGCCTTTCAGCCCCAAATGGGATGACACCATGTTGTATAAGAACCTGAGAGTGATCCAAGCAGATTCTGAGATCAAGGAGAATATAATTAGTGAGCCCATGCTGAGAGATGCCCCACCTATCAACAATTAAAATTACAACACCATAGACCCTCTTGGAACAGGTAACCCTACAGGTGCCTGAATGTAAATTGGACGATATAGTAATGGATTTTGTGGTCAGTCTGTTGAGGACTCCAATTGTAAAGAATTCAATATAGGTGGTTGTGGATCAATTTTCCAAGACTGTCTATTTTCTTCCGATTACTAACACGGACACCTTGGGAAAGTTGACTCAGTTGTATGTTAAGGAGATAGTCAGACTACACCATGTGCCCAAGACTATCATGTCAGATTTATACTGATCGTTCACTTCCCATTTTTAGAAGAGCTTGAAGAATGGGCACAGAACCAAGATTTAATAACGCATACCACCTGTAGACAAAAGATAAATATTAGTGGACCATACATACTCAAGAAGACTTGTTGAGAGCATGTGCTCTGGAATTTAGTAGTACTTGGGAGAATCATATGCTCCTTATTGAATTCTCCTTTAATAATAGTTATCAGGGGACTATTCATATGATACCTTATAAGGCCCAAAATGAGAGGAAGTGTAGGCCACCCCTCTATTGGGATGAAGTTGGAAAAGTCAAGCTAATTGGGCTAGAGCTAATCCAGGATATGAAGGATCAATGAAGGACACATGAGTTATGCTCATGTAAAGATGAGAGACTACCTTCAAAGAAGGCGATTGGGTATAAATCATGGTATCACCTAAGAAGGATATAAAATTCTTTAGGAAAAGGGGTAAGCTATGAACACTCTGCTTAAAAACACCTTAGGAGTTGACCATAGTAACTATGGCCATAGCCAAGTAGAAGTTGTAATCCTTGAGAAAAAGGAAAATTTTTGGAGTTTGAGTTGGCAAAGAGACTTACAATATTGGCTTAGTTTGTATTTTTAAATAATTATAGTGCTATATTAATTTTGAGAAAAAGGTTCCAAAAGGCCAATGTTAGAATGACAAGTGGCATATTGGAGACTTGCCACCTTAGTGGGCTAAATAACTTGGTTAAAATATTAGATGGATTTGAAGAAGGCCCAAGAGTTTGTTAAATAAGGGCCCTAGCTTATTCAGATGAGAGGGCTAAGGATAGACTTAAGACTATGGGCTCAACTTGGTAGACACATGACTTTAGGCTCAACTTAATAGACACAAGACAATTGGGCACAACTTAGTAAGATCCAAGAGTATAGGGCTAACTTAGTAAAACCCAAGACTAAGATCCAATTTAGTGAACGGTTGAGGCCAAGGAAAGGCCAAATAAAATCCGAAATTGGGGCCCAAGAAAAGAACCACTTCAGGGCCCACACAAAGGCTCTAATATTTGGCCCAATGAGAATTCAACACTTGGAACAAAAGCTTAGTACTCCTATCATTATTTCAAATTGGACCCACTTACACCATACTGTCACCCCTAGGGTTTTCTTTTCAACCATGTTAAGATCTCTAACTTGAGTTTAGGTTACTGTTTAAAAAACCCTCGTCATTTTCATGAATAGTAACTCAAACATCATGACTTGGATAGTTTTCTTCAAATTCTTTTCTTCATGATTTTTGATCTGCAATTTTTTTTCTTCTCCACTTGTTTTGCATCTCTCTTATGCAACCCTAGAATATTATATTAAACTCAACCCATTTCACTTGAAGAAAAGGCATGTCAATGCCACTAAAACCCACCAATTGGGCACACCTAGTGCAAACCAATGCAGTCCATCATAACCATGGCTTTTCAACAAATCTTCAAGTGACTTTCTGAAAATTATTCAACCCGTATCATCTCACCTAAACTAAAAAATCCCAGACCTAATAAAATGCAAGTTCCTATAAAATGCATAAGTATTTTATTTAAACTAACGTTTAAAATAAACACAGAGAGGAATTAAGAAAGAATATTATTTTATAAACAAAAGTTTATAAAATAATATTTCTTCATCATTATTTAAAATGATAAAGTATCTTTAATTATTCAAAGAGAATAAAATCATTTAAATTAATTTAGAGTTTTCAATGTAAAGTCAAATCGCTTAATATTTTAAAATAACTAAAATATTGAATTTAAGTAATTATCCACAATTATAATATTTTAACAATTATAATATTTTCAGAACTCATTAAAATATTATAATTGTGTTACTTTAAAAATAAGCTTATCTAATAATACTGAAAATATCTCCTATAGATATTTTCATAATATTTAAAATATCCGTAAGTTTTAAAATATCTATCTTACTTTGAAATCCACTGGATAACTTTTAGAGCACGCCATCGAGGTACAGCACGTAGGATAAGACTCAGCATGTAGATCGAAGCTTGGGACGTAGATCGAGGCTTAGCGCATAGACTGAAGCTAGGCATGTAGAACGAGGCTCAGCACATAGATCGAAGCTCGACACGCAGAACGAGGCTCAAACTTAAAGAAGAATGAAAGAAGGAGTGGATATCACATACCACCCCCACCTGAATTTCCCAGAATACCACAAGAGCCTCCATCAACATTCAACTTTGCCTGTCCTCTATCCAGTGGTATCTATGCAATTAATTTAATTTTATTTGTAACAACAGGAATAATTGGACAGCCTAACTCCTCCAGAATCACCCGCTCAAGGGAGCCTTGCCACCGAAACGTTTTTATCTTGCTTGACATTTCTCTAATTAAAATTTTAATAGATCGAATAATAAAATCCAGGTTAAAATTCATACCTTCCGTTTTAGCCGCACATCTAGCTCTCTATAATGCCCAAGAGATTACAATAGGGAGAACCCCTAGAAGCTAGCCAACTTGCATGGACATGGAAGCTTGCTGCCACTAGAAACTTATCATCCCCTCCCAGTTTCAAATTTGTGGTGCTCTTATTCAACATGTATGCACAAAAAGTTGCATACTTTTTGAGCTCCTCCTCTCCCACATAAAATATGATTCAGAGTCTCCATTTGGGATTGTTCACAACACTCGCACTTAGATACAATCAGAATACCTAACTGCTAAATAATGCCATCCATCGGTATTGCACTGCTCTTAGCTCGTCAAACAAAGAAATACATCTTCTTTGGAAGCCAATTCTTCCACAACCATTTTTTCCAGGGCCATATTTCACCATGCTGTCAAACTAGATGCCAAGCGAACTTGGTGCTAAACTCGCCACTACCTATTGGCTGCTTGACACATTTGTCCACTCCTGATTGAAGCTTGATATCCGCATCAGAAATTTTTTCAAAAATTTCTTCCGGAACAAGCTCCTGCAATGCATGAGCATTCAGCCCATTTTGGTGAATAAGTCCGCCATCTGCAAGTCCACACTTCCAATAACAGGTATATTAGCAATTAAAGGTCCCTCTCGTACCAGTTGTCTTGCCAGAAATTTTCTTTGCCAGCCCGAATAATCCACCGTGAGTTTTGTAAAACCTGAGACATGAGATCCAAGAACCCTTGCCAAAAACAAGACCCTATTCTACATTGTCTCGTAGAAAAAATATGGGAGTTTCCTATATAGTTGGAAGTAAAAAAATTTGACCACATCGACTTATCATTAATAATCTTCCATGCAAATTTCGTAAGTAAAGATGCTTATACCTCATGCAAACCCGAATACCCAACCCACCTCTTCCACTGGCATACAAATTTTGCTCCAAGATATCCATTTCCATTTTTTATTTTCCAATAGTGAACCCATAAAAAAATTGAAAAAGTATTATTTATCTCCGATATCACTTCTTTTGGTAAATTCAAGATAGAGAGCGTATGTAAAGGCATGTTATTCAAAACATGTTTGATTAGAACGATTTTACCTCCAAAAGAAAGAGCCTTGCTCTTCCACCCAGCCAACTTTTTTTGTATTTTTATCAAGAGTGAGTCAAACACTCAAATAGTCATGCGACCAACGATCAAAGGTACACCCAAATACGTGCAAGGCCAACTACCTTTAGCAAAATCTGAAATCAACCTAAAATCATTTTTACAGACAACCAAGATAGAGGAAGAGAAAGACATTGAAGACGTACTTGGATTAATCAATTGACCATACATCAATTGATACCTATGTAATACTTCCATAAGATTCTGAATAGAAGACTTTCCCCCATTAGCAAAAATCAATATATCATCTGTATAAAGCAAATGGGAAATCAAGGTACCTCTACCAGGATGGAACAACTTAATTTGACCCATACCAAACTCTTTATGAAGCATTCAGGCAAGGATCTCCTCTTATAAAATAAATAGATAAGGAGAAAGAGGGTCCTCCTTCTAATTGACTCGATCATGGGCTTTGACCATATCAATTTTTATCAAAACATTTCCCCCTCTCGCCTTCTTATTAATGCCTTGAACCAGTTCCTGGGCCAACAATATGTTCTAAAAAATGCTTCTTCCTGGCATACACGCTACTTGCTCAGGAGAAATAATTTTATCCAGGATTGGCACCAAACAAAAAACCACAATCTTTGACATAATTTTATAGGCAACTGAACAAAGGTTGAGCAGTCGTAGTTGACCAAAACCCAACAACTCATCGACCTTCAAAATTAGAACCAAATTTGTATCCCTAAAAAAAGTTGAAATCGTCTGAGCTTCAAAAAGAATCTTTAGCCATTTCCAACAGATCGTCTTTCAAAATATCCCAGGAAAGCATGAAAAAACTAGATGAAAAATAGTCTGGACCCGAGCTACTATCCACTGGAATAGACCATAAAGATTGCTTGAGTTCATGTAAAGTCGAAACAGCACACAGGGTCTCATTATCCTCCCTGGACACCCCTGGCTGCATCAGCCCCATCTCATCCATATTCCTCTCAATCAGCGTCACCGTAAGCAAATTCTGGAAGAAAGAAATTGCTAGCTCATGAACTGCCTCCCCTAAAGTTAGCGTACTAATATCGTCCATTTGCATCTTCTCAATTTTTTTATTCCTTCTTTTGAGTCGCAAAGTAGCATGGAAGAAACTTGAATTTGCATCCGCTTCGGCAAGCCATTTAACTCTTGACTTTTGATAGGCCAAAACCTCCTCTCGATGAACCCATTGCATGTGCTCTTGTTTACAACTTAACAACTCATTCTCGGTTTGGGATGAGTAAGAACGGGACAGGCTTACTTCCAACGTAGTGATACGATCCTCCATATTTTTAATCTCAACCTCCACTCAGCCAAATACCTCTTAGTTCCATGTCCGTAACATGCGTTTCATCTTCTTTAAATTTTTACTGATTCTCACCATGGCACACCCTTCAACTCGCTCATTCCAAACCTCCTGCACTAAAGAAAGAAATCCCTTATGGGATCCCCACATATGAATGAACTTGAACAGCCAAATAACATTCACTCTATCTCTACTGAGCTAAAGCAACATCGGCACATGATCCGAAGCAGTCCTAGGCAGATAGAAAACAGTAACATCTCCAAAGTAGTTCATAAAATGCACATTCACAAGAATTTGATCCAACTGAGCCCAAATTCTTCTACTCCCTAACCTTCCATCATACCACTACAAACAATTACCTACACAAGGAAGGTCGACTAGCACACAGGCATGAATACAATCATTAAATTCCCTCTTCGCCCGAGAAGCCTGCAAGAGTCCACCCACCTTTTCATTATTGTCTTGAATTATATTGAAATCCCCTCCAATAAACCAAGGAAGCCCACAATAATTTTTAGCCTTTAAAAACTCCCATAATTCCACTCTTTTAACCTGAAAACAACTTGCATAAATGAAGGTTGCAAACACCCAAAATTTTTTATGAGCAAACCATCCACTAATAGCTTGATTTGAGATTGAGACCAAATCGAACTCAACATTAGTAGCCCAGAGGAGCCAAAATTTTCCACCTACCTCCGCATTATTAACACAGTGCGGCATCTTGATCCAACGTGCCCATCTTCTACACTTAATAGAATTTAAAAATGGTTCTAAAATGGCCACCACAGAAGGGTTACTTTTATTCAGAATACACCGAAGTCTACTATTCGAGAACAAATCCCCCTAATATTCCAGGTAAGAATATACATAAAAAAAATTAGTGAAAACACTCATTCAACTCCTCTTTGAACTCACCATTAGACCTTGCCTTGTACATAAAATCCAAACGATGCAGATCTTCCACAACAAAATGATCCCTATCTGCCAACCCACTTAACTCAAATTCCAAAGCTTCATCCACTAGCCTCAAAGCACTTCTTGGTTCAGATTTTTCCATATTTTCTTGATCATCATCCTCATCCTCCGCCTCTATAATTTTAAACCAATTGTCACATTGCTTAGAAGGCATCCCCTGTGGCTTATCAGACACTTCCAACTCCTCTTCAACTGAAGGATCATTAGCCAGACGCAAAGCCTTAGGAGGCAAGACCCTTGAAAGTTCAACTCGGGCCTTTTCCATGCATTTATCAAACAATTCTTCCTTTGGCGAAACGAACCAAACACCATTAACTGCCCCAGTGATCTCTTCCCTTCTCATATGGATGGCCTCTAGAATGATCTCTCTTCTAGATTTTGAAGATTCCCCCCCACCTTCTTTGTAACAGGCATGGACTTCTCACCATCACAGCTTCCTACTACTTTCCATTGATTTTTTTAGGACATTTTTTCCCTTCATTTAGCATTAAAACCTGTTTATTTTTTTTTCAACCACCGGATGCTCTTGCCTAGAGCATTGAGCCTCAAGATGCCTCTGTTTTCTATAGAAAACACAAAAAGAAAGAGTCGATTCGAATATGAGCTCTTGAAAATGACTCAACGCAAGGCCCAGGGGACCCAACCAAAAATTTTTACGCAAAGAATGGGAGATACATATGGCCTCCGGATGAGTTACACATGCTGTACCCTTGTCCCTCTTTAGGTAATGACCAAATCCACTCCCCATAATTCATAACATTGATTGTTAAAAATAATTAGGTGGCAATCCATACTATAACACACGGAGAATCCTCATCTTCTACAAAATTTGGAATCTTGTGAAAAACTTGAAAAGGAACTACATGAATTTCAGAATTTACTTGCGCCATCACACTAATAAAATCCTCCTCCTTCGCCATCCTAACTAGCACATTCCATGGGTTAGGCAATTTCCTAACCATCGGAATCGATCACAATCCCCAACAATTTTTTATAAAAGCATGAATATGATCAAGGGAAGGTTGTCGATGAAGGAATTTCAAAACTACTGAGAACCAAAAAGGCTCCACCTACTGTTGAATCTCCACCTTAAAAAACATGAAGAACATAGTACCATCCTGAAACTGAGGCTCCCTTGGAGGTAGAACCACCTTTGGCAAAATCTGTGGCTTCGCAGCCACCAGATCCGCAAACCTCGTTGCACCAACAGCTGATGCATGCTCAGCGAGCAGCAACTGCCCCATCGTCCTCCCCTGATCCGTGGCCAACCCAACCTCCTGCCTTGCCATCAACGACAGTGAGCCGGCAGCTCGCACCATGAAGATGCCCTAGTTGGTGCCCAAATGTAGAGAGAAAAATAATCCCTTGCCACATCAGCAGACACACACTCTTTCTTATTCCTCAATCAAATGACTAATTGCTAATTATACTAGAGGTCTAAACCTCTAAGAGGTTCATCCATTTGTCACTGTTATTTCCCAAATAATATTATACAATACCTATTGTTCATTGCTTACATCTAGGTACACAAACTCAACATGCTTTGCCTCTTGACTAAAATGCACAACTTAACAAAGTAAAAATAAATAATAACAGAGATAGGCCTTTATTTGCAACAAGAACTATAGCTCCAGTAAATGAAACTGCATGTGAGACCCCAACGGTGAGACTCTAAGAAATCATAATATATTAAGCACCTATGACAGTACTACAAATGAGAGACAATGACAATAAATATGCATGTATTGTTTCATGTAAATTGATATGTGAACACATATATATGCATGGAAAGAAATCACCCTCCAGCAAGAACACATGTATTCATAAATTTGGCAAGTAACCACCTCCTGAATAAAACACAAGTATATAAGCATGATGATTAATTACCCTCTAAGCACATGTAGGCATAGTTATTATCAAGGTGAGAAACCACCATCTTATAAAAAATACATAAAATCCATCATATCTCATCATATAAGTACAAAGAGGGGAATCACTCCACCATTCAATGGAAGGAATCACTCTACTCAGTCGACGTGCAAACTGATTCACCAATTTCAAATCATCCGACATAGAGAATCACTCAACCTGTTCAATACGCTTGAAGACAGCACATATGATCAACCCGAGGAATCTATCTACTTGCTTAACCAACTGGACGACACTATACATGATCAATCCAGGAAATCTCAACCCATTTATCAAGTGAGGCTAATATGAAAACTTTCCACCTAGATCATCATGGGGAATCATACATCTATAGAAATGGTGCAGGGACTCCTCAACCTATCCATGATGACCATACATTGGAAGACTCCACACACTCAAAAATCACAATTATCATCAATTCACAAAATAGAAACTCATCATGTCAAATCACAACATAGAAATAATTTATAAACATAATGAAGAACATGTTTTAATTTTCATGTAGAAAATGGAGAGTTACAAAATATGGAATACTTAATCTTACAACATACTCACAAATGTTTAGCCCACATTTCTAGTGTGGTCGTAGCAGATAATCTACTTTACATTATCTTTAACACTACGGTAGCACTGGTGCCACTCTTTCCATTGCAGCATTTGAAAACACTTGCTTTCTTGATGACTCTAGATAGAAGAAAAAACTAATGATCTCAAAAGTGAGACTTTGGATTTTACCCAATGTCTTTTATATTGTGGGACTGAGCCTAGAATTGACATTCGTCCAACTCCATATATGTTTGAATGATATACCTTTAATCTCATCTATCCATTTGCTCTCTAGACTTGGAGAGTGGTAGAAACTTATGAGATAAGATATGCACGTCTTTAGTAGTTTGCCTACGGTCAAATCCCATAGTTTGTCTCCTAATGAGGGTCTGCCATGTGGCACTAGACCATACCTTTGAGCATATGCAATATGGCCTGCATGTTTGTAATCCTTTTTCCTTAGGCTTACTCCAGATGTGACAACTCTTTTGGAGTATACGCATCTATGTACCACACCTGCCACCTCTAAGCATCTTCGAGTTGTTTTCGAGAGGTCTTATGTCCATATCAGTCTTGTCCTTGACCGCTGCTCACCCTTGTACTGCAAGCCGTCCTTTTCTAGAACTACCAGTCTCTTTAGCTCTTTATTCTTGCCCTAGTACGGTCATCACAGTTCTTACTCACTTGGCAAAGGGTAAGAAGTCCTCTATCACCTGGTGCGAGATCATATTAGCCAGGCTTTCTACATAGTGTTGCTCACCTTTCTTTCGAACTAGCTACACTTAACTTGCCCCACTATCTCATCTTCTACAGTCACTTGTTCATGGGAAGGGATCTCTTCCCTTGCTTTGGCATGATCCTCACATACTTTAAACAAAACCCATCTTCGTGAAACTTTGGCTTATGCTATATTTTGTACTTTTCAAAACCTTTTCTTCCTAAAGAAAGTCTTTCTCTCTTGTTTTGAAAGTCTACAAAATCTTTTAAGCCCAGGCTCTAATACCAATTGTAATACCATGTTCCTCTAGGATTACAAAGGCTAGAGGAATTGAATGCTACTAACCTTAAAGTCAATTTTCATTGTGCTAGGTATAAAGGATCTTTTTATAAAAGTCATAAGATTTGAGTACATTATTAAAAGAGAAACATCTTAAAAAATAGTTGTAAGTAACACTTATTGAAAAAGAGTCTAGAAACATCCTCATAATCATCTCAACTCCTTAAACCTCAGTGTCATCCCCTGAGCAGTACCTTGTGTTGCAACATCCTCATTATCATCATCACTTCAGCTAAGTACACATAAAGTATAAAATCAGTCGTATATTCAGTAAAAATGGCATCATATAGTAAATATAATAACAATTTACATTTTTAGTCAAGCATTAAGTAGCCTTAATCAACATCATCAACATCATATAAAACATAACATTAAACTTCAAAGAAGCATACATTACTTAACCTCATATCCTTAATGACCATTACACACTATTACCTCCTGTGTGTTATAGTTGGCAACCATTGTGGTCTCAACTATACTCGTGAATAGCGGGTTAGAATTAGTCCTCCTTAGGAATGGGCATCACTATGTACATTGACAGTGACATATTCTAGCATTGTAATCCTTCTTTTAGCCTCGTGGTTTTGTCTTCACTGGCATGGCCAAATCATTTTACCCCATAAACACATGCATTCATTTCTTTTTCTTTAGCCTTACCTTATATTTTATTCATTTAAAATATATAGTTTTACCATATACCATTCAGTCACATCATTAGTCAAGCATTTTCATAGTCACATATATCATATTAATAATAAGGGGTCACGAGTAGGACCTACCACGAATGGTTCAGATATAAACTTATATCTTTGTAACCACGTACACTACTATACAGTTACAAAATAACATTATTTAGTTTAAATAAAATGATGTAGAAAAGCATGATGATAATCACTTGCCTCAAGCCTTATGCAAAGTAAGTTAAATACACATGTCACAAAGTGTCAAATAGAACTTATAAACATTCATTTAGTTGGCAAGCATTACCTCATTTAAGTATAGTATGCATATGTGACATGCAATTAGACCTAAGGAGGCTGACCATGTGTCTAAAAACTCCCAAGTTCAAGATTAGTTAGGGCATGACCTTTAAACCCAGTTCCTTATGATTACACTCTTCCTTTATTCCACCATAAAATCATACCACATGATGTCAAAGACATCACCGATCAACTTTGTTTAACCTATAATAATCCATATAAAATAATCAACTCTATTACCCTAATTTTTACTCTTCAATCCTTATCCTTGAAACCTTAAATAGGTCTGACCCTTCATCACAATGCCACCATGACGCAATTTTTCAACCCATTGAGTCTATGCACAACCTAATTAAAGCTCCGACCTTCAGATTTGATATCTAACTCACACTTTTGTGAGAATGAAACCTGTATTCATTTAGATTAGCAAATGTTTGATTCAAGGAGGGACTCCCTCCAAACTAATCTTCTCCTAAGAGAGTTTAAGTGCATCCTTAGCTAAATAATGGGCAATGCTATTAAAGTTCCTAGACACATGCATCACAGACCAATTCTTAAACTTCCTAACCATTGTTCTGGTGTCTTGAATTATCATCCCTGCAAAGCTCCAATTAACTTCTTCACCCTTGATTTGTTAAGCCATATTCAAAGCATCACCCTTAAGTATAATATCTTGCAAGTTCAACTGGTTGCACAAGATAACAACCTTTAAGACAGCAACTGATTCAGCTAGCATTGCATCAAGAAATGAGTCTCTTTGGGATCTAAGTGTAGCAATCACGTGGCCATTCCTGTCTCTTACAACCACCCTTATGCCTATCCTGCAATGTATTCTGTCCACCGATGCATACCAATTGGCCTTGTACATGTTTAGAGGAGAAGTAGTCCAACTATGAGCCAATAAGCCTTTTGGTTTATCTTTGCTGTCCTACCGAGTGTTTGCTTCCTTGAAATCAAGTGCCAATTGGGTGGCAACTTCCACCACTCTTTTAGGAGCTTCAAACTTACCTTTAAACACATGTAGAATCCTTCTCTTCGAAAGTTGGTGAGCTATGGAAGCAAAGAAAGCCATATCATTCTCATCTAGGGCTGAAAACATATGACAAACCAGTTCTTTGGAGTTTGACTCATCCGCCCTTTCCTTTTGTAATTTCCTCGAGCTTACTCCGGGGAAATCTTGAGCTGAAGGGCAAGACCACAAAACATGTGAGCTAGTTTATGGTTCTCTATGGCAGATAGGATAGAGGGGAGAGTCTCATATCTTTCTTCTGCTCAAATTCTAGTTAGTGGGCAAGGACTGATGAGATGCTCTCCACAATATCATTTTGGTAGCATTTGGCACATTAATCTTCCATAGCTTGGACCAAAAAACTTGTTGCCTGAGCTGTTAGAAGCCTGACCCTTTAAGCACTACTCCATCCCCCTAAGAAAGTGGTAGGCACTCTTGACTATAAATAATCCATTAATTGTGATTCTTCAAATCAACTGGTCTGGGCTACTACTCATACTGGTGGGAATTTTACTAATAGTGGTAGCTTTTCTCTAAGAAAACCTCTCTTAGAGCAGCCATGTTCCATGTTTTCTTTTGTTTATCAATCAACTCACTAACTTGCCAGCATGAATGCCTATCACTCAAAGGGGATTGAACTCGATAAGAGGTAGGTTGAGGGATCCATTTATCTCTCCCTATATACACAAAGTCTCGATTACCTATTCTCCAGAATAGGCCTTCTTCCAAGACTAGTTTGGCCTCCATGAAACTTCTCCACAGATAGGAGGCATTGCTACCCACCTTTACATTCAAAAAATTAGTTCTAAAAAAATACTTGGCTTTTAGTACTCTGACAGCTTGGGAGTGAGGTTGTTGAATTAACCTTTAACCCTGTTTGGCTAGGAGGGCTACGTTGAAGTGGTCAAAACTCAGTACCCCAGTTCTCCTTCAAGTTTCGACTGGCCAAGTTTCTTCCAAGGGATCCATTGGGTATTGACTCTATCTCCTCTACTTCGCCACTAGAAATGCTAGATAA
Organism: Carya illinoinensis; assembly: GCF_018687715.1. Classification (NCBI taxonomy): domain Eukaryota; kingdom Viridiplantae; phylum Streptophyta; class Magnoliopsida; order Fagales; family Juglandaceae; genus Carya; species Carya illinoinensis. Next base: position 23,804,613 of record NC_056764.1, read on the forward strand.
GCTTGTTGATTGCCTTAAGGATAGCTTTAGGTAGCTTGAATATACTCATACACTAGGTTGGGATAGTCTGAACAATTGACTTCAGAAGCACCTCTTTCCCAACCTGGGATATGAACTTCACCTTCCAATTATGAATCATGTTATTGATTGAATCCAAAACAGGCCTAAAAGCTACTAGCTTGTGCCTCTCCACATAAGAGGGAAGCCCTAAGTACTTCTCAAAAGCCTTTACTTCCTTAACATGAGCTGATGTTAGTATAGTTTCTTTGTGGGCAGTAGTGGTATTTTTGCTGAAGTAGATTGCAATCTCCTGCATGTTCAACCTCTGGCTAGATGCATACTCATATGAGTTCAAGAGCTTGAGTAGTCTACTCCATTCCAAGACATTGGCCTTGCAAAAAAGTAGGCTATCATTTGCAAAACAATGTGGTGGTTAACTAGAAGGGATCCTCTTACAAAAGGGAAGCCAGAAATTAAGCCTTTTTCCTTAGCCTTATCTAGCAATCCTCCAAGGACTTCAGAACATAGAATAAAAAGGTAAGGAGATAGAGGATCTCCTTGCCTTGGCCCTCTAGATGGATGGAATATCACTTGAGGTTCACCATTGATGAGAATGGAGTAATTCACTAAGCCTACACACTTCATTATTAGCTCAACCATGCTTCTTCAAAACCCATCTTTTTCAAAATAGCCTCCAAGAAAGCTCACCTATTCTATCATAGGCTTTACTCATGTCCAATTTTATGGCCATGTACCCTTTCTTCTTTCTTCTCATCCTGTACTGCATTGAGTGCATATCTTCATAGGCCACTATGATGTTATCTGAGATCAAGTGGCCTAGAACAAAGGCACTTTGAGTTGGTGAGATGATGGAAGGTAGGAACACTTTCAACCTGTTTGCTAGGACCTTGGCAACAATTTTGTATATTACATTGTATAGGCTTATAGGCCTATACTCAAGAACTAATTTAGGGCATTTCTTATTGGGAATTAAGACAATGAGAGTGTTGTTTACCTCACCTATGCCTGACCTGATAGAGATAACCTCCTGCACAGCTGAGACCACTTTATTTCCTACAATGCTCCAATTGTCTTGGTAAAAACCACCAGAGAATCTATTTGGGCTAGGTGAACTCAGTGGTTGCATCTCAAAGATAGCCTCTTTGACTTCCTCAAATGTGCATTCCCTTTGTAACTGTCTATTCATCTCTGGGGTCACCATTGGCTCCATGTTTTGGAGAAGAGCATCAATATCTCTCAGTTGGGAGGACTTGAAAAGGTCCTAATAGAACCTTTGGAAAAAGAGGTTACTTCCTTGTGGTTCCTTGCACATTCCCCTCTTTCATTCTTAATCACTCTTATAGTATTAGTTTTCCTTCTTTGGGATGCACACTTATGGAAATATTTGGAATTCTTGTCCCCCCTTAAACCAAAAATGTTTTTACCTTTGCCTCCATTTTGTCTCCTCCTCTTCCAACAACCCATCCACCTCTCCTTGCAGGCCTCTTATAGTATCATTGAGCTCCCCTTGATTTAGATTCTGAAGTTCTTAGATCATGGCACTTTTAAGCTTGACTTTGTGAGTTGGTTTCCATCATTATCCTTCTTCCAAGATCTCAAGTGAATTCTATAGTTGACCAGTCCATGCTTGAGGGAATTCATAGAATGGTCCCTTTGAATGGTTTCCAGCCAGGCCTTCCTACTGTCTTCTTGTACCTTAGTTTATTGGACCAACTAGCCTCATATCTAAACAGCTTCTGCTCTTTTCTCATATATCCTTCCCCATTATTATAGGTAATTAGTAATGGAGAGTGATCTAAGCTTAAGACTGGTAGGACATGAACTTCACAGTTGCTGTATAGCATAGGGCAAAGGCCATTTCCCATAGCTCGATCTAATCTCTCTTTGGTGAAACCTCCACCATCTCTCTTATTGCACCAGGTGAACTTAGAACCTATATAACCCAAATCACTTAGCTTAGACTTATCAATAGCTTCCCTGAATCTTTCCATCTAAATAAAGGGCCTAGTGGCAGCCCTAGATTTCTCTTGCATGTTGAGTATTTCATTAAAATCCCCCATGCATAGCCATGGGGTTTAGTTCATGGGTTTATCATTCTAAGAAGTTTCCAACTTCCTTTCCTTTTTTTTTACTACTGGGTTACCATAGAAGCTTGATAGCAACCAAGGTTGCCCTCTATGCTCAAGTGTAATAGCTACTGCTATATAGCCCCTTGAGTAAAAGGTCAGAAGAGCCTTAACTTCATTCTTCGATAACATGGCCAATCCACAACTCTTGCCTAAGTTGTCAACCACAAAACTTTGTTCAAACCCTAACTTGTTCCTTAACTTTTCCACTTCTCCCTTCTACACTTAGTTTTTGATAGAAAGACTACCAGAGGGACCTTCTCCTTCACTAACATGTGAAGTTCACAAACTGTCTGAGGGTTCCCAAGCACTCGACAATTCCAATATATAATTTTCATGAGGATGGATGCAGCCTCTACCCCCGCATTGATCCCCTCTGCCCCTTCCTCATCAAGCAGCCTTAACCTCTTATTGACTCCATTTCATGTCACTGGTTGGGCCTTCCTTTTCTGGGTTTTGCTAGGCCTTTCATGGCCCATCTCCCCCCCCCCCCCCCCATTTTGATGATCCACTAAGCTAGATGGGCCTACCCGAGCTCTTAGCTTCCACCTTTTATGGGTGGGAGATCCTTTCCTTCCTATAGGGATTTTCCTACTTTCTTGGCCATATATCCAACTCACACTTAACCTAACTTCCTGATAACCTAGTTTGCACCACATAGCACAAAAATACATGGGTTCACCTCTTCAAAAGCCTACACCTAAACTTACATATAATAAGGAACATAATCATAACCATGATTGATGTTCACCCATTCAAGCACTTGCACCTAAACTAACCTACTGGTAGTGAGGGGTGGTGCTTGTAATGGTAGATGGTGGTGGTTGGATGTGTGGAGCACACAACTAGGGGGAAGATAGGTTTATGCACAAAACTCTAGGGCAACCAAAATGTTTACATGGTTGGGTTTTTCGGCTCTAGGGTTTATATAATTGACCAGGTTAGGTTATGGGTCACAGGGACCAGTTTATGGGTTATCTCATGTGGGTGGTCATGGTTTGGGCTTTATTTCCATGGGTCTTAGTCTTGGCCTTGATTCCTTCACCCCATTCTATTGGGCTTAATCAATGAGTCCTAGATTACTATCCTAGCCCATATTTAGCTCCAATCAAAATTACCCAATAATTTAAACCCTAATATCTCATAGGGTCCAAAGATTGAAGCCCAATAAATATTCAACCCTAAGCTAGATTTATTAAAACTAAAACCCTCACATGACTAGCATAAAATAATAACCTAAATTAATACATAAAATCATAGCAACAACATTAGTAATTATGATTAATATAAATAATGGTTCTTTGAATTATATTGGGGTTAGAATGTCTACTCCGTTTAAAAATCTTGTCTTCAAGATTTGCACGTTGATAAAAAAGTGAAGGGTACTTTCCGCTCATGTCCTCCTCGCATTCCCATGTGGCCTTTCACTTCGAGTGGTTTTTTCATTGCACTCTCACCATCTAGATATTCTTGTTGTAGTGTATTTGCTCCCTCCTCTCCCAGATCTATATTGTGTTGACTTCTTGTAGGTGAGGTGCCTTCTTGTGGGTGAGGTACTCATGAGCTTGATGTGGCGCACAGTCCAATACATGCAATCGACTGGGAATGTAATTCCTTAACATCAAGACATGGAACACACAATGCTTATCAAATGATTAACGTGGTAGTGCTAGTCTATCGGTGACAACTCTAACACTCTCTATGTGATGCCCCTAGCCCCGCTTGGGATTGGATGGAGCCTAAAGTGTCGGGACATGCAACACAAGATTACATACACCTCATACATGATAATTAAGATGCAATGCACCTATATTCTAGCAACAAGTAATATTACGGATTCTATGGAAAACTTTCCAGACTTTATGTCAAGGAAATTGTTCGCTTGCACCGAGTACCAAAGTCTATAGTATCGAATCGGGATACAACATTTACCTCATGATTCTGGCAGAGTTTGCAAAAGATGTTGGGCACTCAGTTGAAATTTAGTAGTGCCTATCATTGTCAGATAGACGGGCAAGCTGAACAAATCATTCAGACATTAGAAGATATGTTACGTGCCTATGCATTAGAACTAAAAGGTGACTGGGGAGAGTCATTTGTCGTTGATAGAGTTTGCCTATAACAATAGCTATCAAGCAATGATCAAAATGGCACTGTATGAGGCATTGTACAGGAGGAAGTGAAGATCCCCTCTGTATTGGGATGAAGTTGGGGAAAGAAAAATTTTAGGGCCAGATTATTTGCAAGAGGTGTAGAAGCAAGTAGCACTCATTTGAGAAAAAATGAGAGCAGCACAAAGTCGACAAAAATGCTAAGCCGATAAAAGACGGAGAGCTCTTGAATTTGCGATAGGAGATTGGGTGTATGTTAGAGTTTCACCAATGAAGGGAGTCATACGGATTGGCAAGCAAGGGAAGTTAAGTCCTCATTATGTAGGACTGTATAAAATTGTGGAAAACGTTGGTGCAGTAGCATACCGCCTTAACCTACCATTGGAAATGCAAGGAGTACATAATGTCTTCCATGTCTGAACTTTAAAGAAAAGTTTTGGGAGATCAATCTATTTCTGAGGGGGGGAAGACATGAGAACCCAAACTTTGCCAAGTCCACATTCCTTCTTATCATTTTATTTTATTTTAGAAAAGGTTTCCTAAACTTTTTGAATAAGAGATGAATAGACTATAAATGGACAAAAAGCCCTTAGTGAGTTTTACTATTGGACCTTGAGGATTCTTAGATTAGAAGGCTTTGTGGGAGATGAGATAAGGAGAAGCCCAATAGGACCTATATGGGTTTCGGTCATCAAGGAGAATAGGGTTGGAAGGCTCAAAATATCTTACAAGGCATGTAGTAGGCGCCACATGTCATATGAGGGCTATTTGGTCTTTTAGGTGGATAACCTAGGGAAAAGCATGGTGAGACACTTGTCCTACATGCATGAGTTTCTAGAAGGTTGAGTGGAGGATGAGGTCACCTAAGGCTAGGGCTCACATGCCCCTTTTGGTGGGAAAGTCCAAGTTGTGCCATTTGTCAAGCATGTAGAGACTAAGGAGAAGACCTCTGGAGTTTCAAGACAATCTTGCTTGGGAAGGGGAACATATTGGTTCTAGAAGGATGGGAGAGACTTTTGAGAGGAAAGAGAGAGAGAGGGGAGATGACTTGTAGGGAGAGAGAGGCACCTTGGGAAGACAAATGGACCCTTGAAGTGACATAGGGTTTAGGCTAGCTCAAGATGCACACTCCTTTCCCCCATATGGCATCCATGCACACAGTAGTAAGAGCCTAAGGAAAATTTTGCTGAACATTTTACCTTTTAACCTCTAGATACATTGTATATGGGCAAGCGTTCAAAGGGCAAATTTGGAAAATGGAGCAAGAGAGGTTGGTTGGAGGAGCCACACGCCACCTTTAGTTGTGTCTTTTGAGTTTCTAAGGCAATCTCATCCAATAGAAGTGGAAGAGCTACCTTGCCAAGTGGCACCCATGCATGAAGCTTTGGGAGGAATAGAATGTTCTCTTTATAAATTGGTAACCAAAAAGGTGGGAGTCCTTTTGCCCCCTTCTTCATTTTCTCTCCTAAGGATTTTCGGCTTACACAAGTTCTCTTAAGACCCAACACTTTTTCTTCACTTTCTTATCATTTTCTCGCCACCTAAACACTACCATTTCACTTCTTCTAAGTCAAAAATCACAAGGAGGATAATCTACACCATTTGGCAAGGGAAGAAGCTCAAGGAGGTGAGGACCATTCCACTCTCTTATACGCACGCACACACGGCCAAGTGGGAAATCTCTAATTCCCATTCGGCTTCAACCCTTTTTTTTACAACAACACACTTTCACTTGGGTAACTATGGTTTTCTCTTCAAGAAAGAATGAACCCTAGATACCTATGGGTTTTGAATAAAAGAAACGCAAGGTTGTTAAAATTAAGGTTTTAGTTTTTGCTTGAAAAAGAAAAGTTAGGGTTTGACTCCTAGAGAGAAGAAGAAACCCAAAATGCCCTTGGTACTTCGAGTGTAGGAAACACGAGTTTCAGAAGGACTTAAGTTTCAACTTTTACTTGGAAGATAAACTAGGGTTTGGTCTTTCAAGGAGTTTCGGCCATAGGGTTTTGTTTTGAGAAAAGGATTTCAAAAACACCATACACTCACATTCACTCACATTTTCGGAATTTAGGGTTTTGCGTATTGATTTCTAATAGAATACATTGTATTTCTAGATCTTTGCTACTATTAATCATTGGACTTTTGTAAGTAAACTTCCAACTTATTATTGAATAACTCTTGTATATGTTACTTCTTTGTTACTTCTTTGGATTAAATCTTGTTGTATGATAGCATGCCTATTTGATTGTGATATTAGAATGAAATGCCATGTTTGGATGTTGAAATGTCATTGTATATCTTGAATATGCCATGTTTAGGGTTTCTGCCTCAACTTATTTGTGGTTTCGACTTTAACCTATTTCCATGTTATGTATGCTTGTTGATCCATGAATGTATGTAAGCATGTGACTATGAAATGGGATGATGGAAACTCATGTTTAAAGGATTTGGAGGTTTCAGCCAAGGCTATTTTAAGGAAAATCGAATCTATTTTGGGTTTGTGAAAGTGTGATTCATATGTGTTTACGTGTAATCATCATATGATTGTATGTTCTAATATTTTCAAGCCATAATGTGAAATGTACATGGTCATTTGACTCATATGTGTTTCAAATTGTCCATGGTTGCATGAGTGTAATAAGTTGCTATGTCATGTTTTATGCATTGGGGTACATGTTTCAAAAAGAAAAGAGTCTAAGCATATTTTATCATGACCCCAAATGTTAGGATGGGGAAATGCCCTAGCGGAACTCCCTGTCCACTCAAGAGTGTTTAAAGTTGAGTGGAGACCCTTGGGTCAATGAAGTACAGTTGACGAGCCATGAAAGGTTTCTAAGAAAGGATACCGGAGCAAGGTTTCACCTAAAACTAGTGAGTGAGTGTTATAGTGAAGGTGAAATAAACAGATTGCCGTATATAAAGACCATGTTATGATTAAGACATAGCCACCTCAGTCAAAGGAATTGATGGATGATGTGGTAACTAGTGGGGAACACATAGTGCTTAGGAGAGCTGTGAGATTAAAAAAAGAAAGCATGTGTCAAGGCATTTGAGCTTTATGATAAAACATGATATGTTATGACAAGGCACGTTGTGCCAAGTGCAATATTTTGAGCTCAGATGATATGAACGCGTGTTAAGAAGATTAAAAAAAGAAAGGAAAGTTTTTGAAGAGTTAAGTTGCATGTGTCAAGTTTCTATGTAAGAGTTCATGTTCATGCATTGGTCATAAACTACACTTGTTTGTGGTTTGCTTATATATGCCCGTGTTATTTATTGTATGTTGATTGTTTACTTGTTGAGATTTTGAGTTTTATATTCTACTATCATTTCCTTTCTGGAATGGTAGAAGTTATGACAGGTTTAGATGACAAAACGAAAGAGGATGGCACTCCCTCCGATGAGGATAGTGCTGAAAATGGAGACTAACTCTTCTAATCCTTCGATTCCTGGACTTCTGGAATCCATTGACAAGACCCTTACGGAAGCTTTGCATCTCATTGATGAGCTTAAGTGATTTAGGAACCTAAGCAAGGATTGGTTCCTTGAGAAGAAGATTAAGCTAGAGAGGCTTTAGTATTTTGGTGATAGAAACTTAAGGGTATTTTAATAAAGATGATATTTGGGATTGTCCCTTGTTTTGGGGAAAAAGGTTTCAACTATTAACTCTTTTGGAAAGTTATTATGAAAGTACTATCTTTTGGAATTTTACATTGGTACTATGTTTATTCATTTTGCCACTATCCTTAAGTAAGCTAAGAATTTTTCTATTGAAATTTACTGCATATTGCTAGAATATAAGTGCATTGCATCTTAACTATCATGTATGAGGGGTATGTAATCTTGTTGCATGTCCCAACACTTCAGGCTTAGTCCAATCCCAAGCGAGGTTGGGGGTGTCACACTCTAATATCTCAAAGGATCCAATATACCTTAGGCTAAGCCTACCCTTCTTCCCAAACCTCACAATACCCTTTAATGGGGCAACCCTGAAAAATACCTTACCCAGACATGTAATATCCAAAGATGGAGTTGCAATAGATCCCAACAAAATTGAAGCCATTGCAGATTGGCAACGTCTCACAATGATTCATGAAGTTATTAGTTCTTGATGAATATTATTGGAGATATGTGGAAGGATTTGTCTGAAGTCTAGTCATGGTTTTGACCAATTAGAATACCAAGCTTGTATGGACTGTGAAATGTGTGAGGAGTTTCAAGGGTTGAATAAGAAGGCTAATCACGACTCTTGTGTTGGCCTTGTGGGAGCCTCACAAGTTAATGGTGGTGTTGAGTGGTGCATTTAAGTACGGACTTGGATGCATTTTGGTGCAAGAAGGGCGGGTAGTGGCATATGCCTCACGTTAATTAAAGGATCATGAGAAAAACTACCCTACCCTTAATTTGGAGTTAGCAATAGTGGGTTTTGGCCTAAAAATTTGGCAACATTATCTCTATGGAAAAGCATGCGAGATATACATTGACCACAAGACCTTAAAACATCTTTTCATCTAGAAGAACCTCAATGTGAGATAGAGGATATGGTTGGAGACAATAAGCGACTATCAATGCGAGAGGATCCAATGCGCTAAGTCGAAAATCATCAGACATGGATTGTCTACCCATTGGAATGAGGAGGATATTGTTGGAAAGTTCAAAGCAGGAGGAAATCCTTTCCTCAATATAGGAGATGAAAGTGACGAGTTATGATGTGCTAAAGGTGAAATGGAGAGAGGAACCAAAATTGATGGACATTCGGCAAAGAGTTAGGAAGGCGTAGGGAGCCATACATTTCAGTCTTAGTAAAAATGGCACTCTACTGTATAAGGGCTGAAGAGTGGTCCTAAAAAATGTGGAGATGAAGCCCATATTATACCTTACTCAGTACATGTAGGAAGTACTAAGATATATTGAAATTTGAAGAATAATTTTTGGTAGAATGAATGAAGCAGGACATTGCCCACTTCATTGAAATATGTTCCATGTGTAGACAAGTAAAAGTGGAACATCAGAGACCTATAGGGAATTTCCAGCCCTTACCAATCCCATAATTAAAATGGGATGACATCGCCATTAACTTTATAGTTAGGTTGCCAAGGACTCCAAGTGGGAAGAACTTCGTGTGGGTGGTTGTGGATAGGTCAACCAAGAGTGTTCACTTTCATCTAGTTCCCAACACGAATTCCATGGGGAAGTTGACTTGATTGTATGCTAAGGAAATAGTTAGGCTACATGGAGTGCCTAAGACTATAGTGTCGAATCAAGATACAATATTTACTTTCCATTTCTGGAAGAGATTACAATTTGAGATTTAGTATTGCTTATCACCCATAGATAGATGGTAAGCTGTAATGAACCATTCAAACACTAGAGGACATGTACTTTGGAACTCAAAGGTACTTGGGAGAGTCATATACCCCTCATTGAATTTGCCCACAACAACAGCGATCAAACCATGATTCAAAGGTGCTTTATGAAGTTTTGTATGGAAGGAAGTGTAGATCGCCTTTATGATGGGATGAAATTAGAGAGGGAAAACTCATTGGGCTAGAAGATTTAGAAACAAAGGAAAGTTGAGCTAAAGGTATGTTGGACCTTACCCAGTGATGGAGAATGTGGGTCTAGTGGCCAACAGAGTTGCACTATTGAGTGAGTTTGGAGATGTGCACGACATATTTCATGGATGATTACACGGAGGCCAACATTGCAAAATGTGGTGGAGAAGCTAGAGTACAATGAAGTAGAAGAAGCTGAAGGTGAACACAAGGGGAAAAAGTGACGGAAGGGTAAAATGTGGAGGTGCTTGAGGAATTGAACGTACTCTTGTTGTTAACCAGTAAACCCATCAAAGACAGAGAACACATAACGTTTTATTTTCATCCTTTATGTATCTGTGACAATGATAGTCACCAAATTTTGAGGACGTAATGTTCTTTTAAGAAGGGTTGGATGTGGAGACCTCACCTAATTAAAGGGATGTACAAATGATGTAAAAGGCAAGTAATGATAGACCATGCGAGTAGGCAACGGTAGCTAAAAGCATTGTAGGGCAAGCAATACGTCATGACGAGCAAAGGAAGGGGAAGAGAAGCACCAGGGAGAAAGTCTAGCATCACTTCGGGTGCACACCAAACAAAGGGACCAAAGAAATACATGTTCTGTATCAAGTGAGCAGATCTAAAAAAGGAACAAAGACATTGAGGTGAGAAACATGTAACCCAGAAAGAATTCAGGCTAAGTAATAGACAACATAGTACACAGACGTACCACATGAGCACTTAGAAGGTAGTAGGAAATTTATCAAGGATTGTACAACGATGATGATGTCTTAATGGAAGTGCATATGGGAAAAGAGGAATAAGGCTAGCAGACGATGCATCTGACCATGCAATTGAGCTTAACACCACATGGGTGATTTTCATAGGTGGCGGACTGAATGTCTATTTTTTAGGCAAGTTGTAGGGACTTGCAAGACTTGTCCCATCAATCTACTCAGTTCTGCCATTCCTTATCTAGCCTATGAATGGACGATCGAGATTAATGATTTCCCTCAACCAATCAAGGATGAGAGCTGTCAAACCCTTTATGGACAAGACGACATCCATAAGAGATATATTATCAACAGTCCTACTCTCACATCCAAAATCTTCAAGTGTTTAGATACACACACATACACACACTCTATCTCTCTCTATCTCTCTCCCTTTCTTTTGTTTATTCTGTACTTCATGAAAAAGGAAGCCGAGCTCAAGGTCTTTATTAACAATGAGGCAAACGACTTCAATGCAATGCTCATTGTTTATTCACTACCCACATAGGGTCACTCCATTGACAATGCTAGTAATGTCAGTAAATTGCTATGGGTATGTTCATGATATTCATCTTCTACTTCGTAGTATCTTTCTCTCAGGAAAGTTCATGTTCTCCCATTACAACTACTAATTACTTTCATGATGTGATTTCAAAGTATAATGTATCAGTTGTAATGTGAGTTCTGGGTGCATGTGTGTATATCATGAACCCTTAGCCAGGATGAGGAATTATCTCAATGAAGCTTCTTGGGTTACTTTAGGGGAATGCTTAAAAATCAAGTAATGTACCTTGAGTTTTTGTTGGGAGACAACGAGATTAGGTGACATGGTAACGCTTTCAAGTTGACACTATTACCTCTCTACTGGTAGAGGTTATTGGATGCTTGGCAACAAATGTGCAAAGCTCAAAATTGGGCATCCCTTGTTACAAAATGTGGTCATTACACATGATGTGATGAAAAGAGCCAGGGTGTGTGCCCAGCCAATGAAGGGGAGTCGTGATGACATGTGTTAATAAATGGGTGTAGGTGGTGGAGTGATTCGTTGTGTAGACTTTGCCTTAGGGCCAGGAAATGATATGATAGGTTATAAGGCGATTTGGGCACTTGGTGCTCGGTGATGTTTACTGTGTATTTGCACACTGGGTACTCCCTAATCTCTATGAGGATTCATGATTATGTCATTTTGCTCAAAGGTTGGTATCTCGGTATGCTACTAATAAATGTAATTTCAGCTTTTTATTTACATAAAGCTTATGCATTCATATTCATCGTCATTTTCTTAAATTGATAGTTGTTGTCTTGGGTTTTAGCTTTTTCAGGATTCATTGAAATCTCTCCATGGTAGTCCCACTATAATCTCAGAACTGTAGATCTTGATGCAAATGGAGCTCAAGTGGGTTACTTTGATGAGAAAGGAAAAGCGTAGCGTGATGAATAGCCATGGGTGTGTATCCACACTAAGTTTATAATATTTTATAAATTAAGGATGTTTAATTGTATTTGGGAGATGAACAATTATGGTAGAATATTATTTGTGTTGGGGAGATGAACAAATCTTGATTGGTATTATTTTAATGACGATGTGGTCGTGACGTATAGATATTGTTGTTGTTGGGCAAGTAATGCACCAACCTCTAGTACTATTATTATTACTTTTCGACTAATACCTGATGCTTTTCTACTGTGACTTTTACACACACTTGTGCTTAGCATATGAGCACACAATACTTCTACATTACATGAAGGGTTGTTGCCCGTATATAATGCATCCAAGGCACTGTGGTCCCTTGCCAAAGCATAACCGAGGGTCAAGGGTGCCACACCTAGGCTACTGCAAGTCTTCCTGATCACTGCGGTCCTTATTTGTAAGTCTTCCTTCTTTCTCCTACCTTATCTCAATAAAGAGAACCTTATCTCAATAAAGAGAATACCAACGTTTGTGTCCATATAATAACTTGATGCTTTGCTGAAAACTATTCTTGTATGCAAACTCAATTAGTGGCATTTATCTGACCCATCTTCACTTATAATCATTAGCTCAAGTTTAGAGCATGTCTGCTAAAATCTGGATCTTCATTTCAGTTTGACCATCAGTCTGTGGATGAAAGCAGTGTTATAAGTCAACTTGGTACACTTCTTTGACACTTCTCCAAAACGTTAAGTTTAACTAAGTGTATTTATCGAACACTACCTTTGATGGAACACCGTGTATTCTAAAAATTTCCTGGTCGTACAACTCAGCCAACTTATTCATGGAGTACACCATTTGAATAGGAATGAAATGAGTTGATTTGATAGTATATCAACAATCACCCATGAGGAATCTTGTCCTTTTGGTAATCTTGAAAACCTCAAAACAAAATCAATTCTGATCTCTTCCTAGCTGGTATCAAGAGTGGTTGTAGTGCCCTTGAAGGCCTCTAATGCTTGGCCTTTAACTACTGGCATGTCAAGCACTTAGCTACATAGGCCGCTACAACACTCCACCGATAGCATTGCCTCAAATCTTGGCACATTTTGTTACTTTTCGAGTGGACTATATATATAATTATCGTCCTTCCTCTCTCAAGATCAAATACCAAATCTCTTTCCTACCAGGCACGTAAAGCTTGTTATCATAGCATATGGTACCATTACTTGTCACTCTGAACTCTAGTTTGTTCCCTTCTTGTACCTCATCCACTAGCTTTTTCATGCCTAAGTAGTCTCGATTTGATCTTACACCGTCAAACCTAGAACTGGGCTAATCAACTATGCCTATAATTCTCTAATCATTTTAATCATGACACATTCCATATCTAATAAAATATGCCTCTGAGGCAAGTACATGCTAATCGGAGTACCTAAAGATGATTTTATGTTGAGTGCTTCTGTGACAACATTTGCTTTACCTGGATGGGAGTTCATAGTGGAAAGAAAACCTTTCAACAACTCCAACCATCTCCATTATCTGCAAACATTATTGTTGCAAGTCTCAAGTCGTGGTTTGGTAGTTATGCTCAAAACTCTTAAGCTGGAATGAGGCATATGCTACTACTTTCCTAAGCTACATCAAAACGAAACTCTTACATGAGCCATCATTGTAAATTACAAACCACTGGTACCTATGCGAATAGTGAGCACTTGTGTCGTCCTCAGTCTCTTCTTCAAATGCTAGAAATCATTCTCGCACTTTTCTATCCATACCACTTCTTATCCTTTCTAGTCAACTTAGTAATAGGTTTCTCAATACTAGATAACCTCTCTATGAACCTTCTGTAATAAGTGACAATTGCTTTTACTTTGGCTTGGTCCACTGAAACTCTATCTCTTGACACTTTATGCCCTATAAAAGAGACCTCTGGAAGCCAAAACTCCCACTTCTTGATTTTGCCATAGCTCTTCTTCTTCCTTAGAGTCTACAGGACAATTGTCAAGTGCTCCTCTATAGTATAGGAGTAAATGATAATGTCACCTATAAACACCACTACAAACTGATCAATATGGGCCTAAAATACTTTGTTCACCAAAAATTTATTGTGCCCATAACAGGTCTCAAAAGTTAGTTTGGGTATGTCATCTGCCTTAATCTTCAACTACTGATAACTTGAGTGCAGAACAACTTAGAAAAAAACCTGAGCTCCCTCTAACTTATTGAACAAGTGTTCAATCCTAGGTAGTGTATACTTGTTCTTGACTGTCACCCTATTCAACTCCCTGTAATCTATGCAAACCTCATTGACCCATCATTCTTCTTCATAAATAAATCGGGCACACCAAAGGGGAAATATTGGGATGGATGTACCCTTTATCTCAAAGCTCCTGCAATTGTTCCTTGAGCTCCTTTAACTCTTTTGGTGCTATTATGTTACGAGGCTTTAGAGATAAGAGGTGTACTAGGAAGATCAATGGATAACTCAATGTCCTAGTCTAGAGGGAGACCTGGTAAGTCCTCTGGAAAGACATGTAGAAACTCCTTGACCACTAAGATCTCCTCCAACTTAGGCTCATCACTCTGAATTGTAACTACACTTGCCATAAACCCCATGTAACCCTTCTCTGACTTAGAAGCTTGGAGTGTTATAACCAACACAAGGGGAGAGCCTTTACATACTACCTAAAATGGAATTCTCATCCTCTTAGTGACCTAAAAACTAGTTCATTCATATTACAATCCAAGTAGGCAAAATAATGAGCCAACCAATCGACGTAAAAAAGTTTCATCAAATTCTATCATATCAAAGACCATCAAATTTGTAGGAAGGCATCATCCCGCATCTCCATCGTGTAGTCCTTAATAATTGACTGACATAATACATGATCTCCAAAAGGTGTAGCAACAAACAAGCATACAATCAAGGGCTTGGAAGCTCTATCAAACTTACAGGTCATACTAGAAAATAATGGATGGGTACCTATAACCACATTAGTGGATGCATTAGCATTGTCATAATTTATTACAAAATTTGAGTAGGGGCCATATCCTTCTTATGTCCACTGGCAATGGCTTGAGTAGTAGCATTGCAGAGTTGAGGCTAGTCTTGTGAAATGTGACGATTTTCAATAAAGTTGGTTGTCACCTACCCCATTTTGTTTTGCCCATTGCCCATGAAAGGTGTCTATGTGACGCCCCCAAATCCCCATGCATGGACATGGAGAAATCGAGACGTCCGGATGATGACATCACGGGTCACCACCCTAACGACGTGTGCCAAGTGTGTGCATAAGCAACGAATGTGCACGAGAAACACGCAGCGAAAGGTAAAGTCATAAACTAAGTACCAGAATTTTTCTTGTTTAATACAAGCTGTTCCAAAACATACATAAATAAATATTACAAAACACAAATATAGTTTTAAACCAAATACAAAACATAAACTTCAGCACCCCGGCGGAGCCGCATCCTCGGGCTCAGCCTCCTCCTCATCATCCTCGATCTCTGCACCAAACTCTACGGTACCAAAAATGGTGTCGCAGGTAAGTAAAATCCAAACACCACCAGATAAAAACATATAGAACTCAAACAATATGCATGAAAGGATGCCAATGCACAAAACCCATAAAATCATATTTTTTCCACACACGCCAAAAATCTCATTTGGCCCAAAAACATAACTTTTCCAAATATCACTCCAAAAGTCCCATTTGGCCCTTACTAACTCAAACCATTAACCAATTAATCCGTATGCACCATGACCTCCCCTAGGGGTCATCCGCACACCCTGGCTCTAGTGCCACACTACAGGTAACGGCCACGCATGTGACACCTAAACGAGCGATGCCCAGTTTTGCGCCCCGCGCGTTCATAGCCAAGCATCCTCTAGCACTAACCAGTGAAGGGCCACGGAGTCGGTGCGTAGAGCGATGTTCGGTTCCGCGCCCGGCGCGTTCGTAGCCAAGCATCCTCTAGCCCCCGCTCCCGTCATCGCCCAGCGACAACCCAGGGGACGTCACTCAGTATTATCCACTCCCGAGTGACCAGAGGAACTCCACCGAGATAATAACCCATCCCGGCTTGGGCTCGCGAGACATGCACCCAAAATCCATTTACGCTAATAAAACAGGATTTTCTCAAATTAAATAAAACGCATGCGCATGCACCATGTAAATACGATTTCAATGCACAAAACAATCAGCCAACCATAATTCAATAAAACAAGCAACTCCGTCCTCCATCCATCCGACCCCCGAACTCCTCGGACTCAGTCCGGAATCAGCCAACCAACAACAAATAATTATTGAATGAGCAAAATATATTTAAATATAAAATTAGGGTTTGAAAAATACTTACAGCGCTATATGGTATTTTTAGAAAGCTCGCAGCATTGCAAACGGCGGAAGGAAAGCAACATAACAGTGAAATTTCACTGTGGTCGTGGGTTGTAAAATACCCACTTTTGAACGGGGACAAACCAAGGCTCTGGATTGATAGGGAATGGTTTAAGGATGTTTATGAAGTTAAAGGAAGTGGAGTTTGGCCGTGGGTGGCGGCGAAAATGGCGGAGGAAGGGCCGAAATGCCCAAAATGGAAACTAGCTCGTGGGAGCTGTTCCGGTGACTATTAGAGGCCGGAAATGGGTGGGTTAGGATGACAAGGAGTCGGTGATGAAGTGGTGAAGAGGTGGTGGCCGGAGGTGGAGCGACAGCGGCAGATCGGAGCAAAAACCGTGTGGCTTGATAGGTTTTTTCCGGCTAAACGGCGGCACAGTTGGGGATGAAACTTGGTGGGGTGGTTCATCGGAGGGAGGGGAAGAAAATTGTGGGGGTGGTGTGGGCCACATCGGCCGGCAGCGGTGGTGCTGGGAGGTTGGACGTGGATGGCGTGAGGAAGAGGAGAGAGAGAGAGAGAGAAACGCACGAGCTGGGGGCTCGGGGGAGAAAGAAAGAAAGGAGAAAAAAAAGGAAAAAAAAAAGAAAGAAAAAGAAAGAAAAGAGAAAAAAGAGAAAAAGGAAAAAGAGAAAAGAAAAGATGGAGGGAAGAAATGAGGTCCAATCCTCATTTCGGAAACCAAAACAGATCCGTCAAAAACGATATTTAAAAACCCTAAAACGACTAAATAAATAAAACACTATATCAAATAAATTAAAAACCAATTAAAATACATTAATTTAAAATAAATAAACCAATATATTAATTAAATTAAAAACAACCCTTCAGTGAAAATACACTTAAAAGCGGGTCATCACAGTCTACTTCGACTATAAGTTGTCATTGGGGCTTCATCTGGTTATTGTCCACAATACTTTCCCCCATGCCTTCTTCTACCATAATGACCTTAGTGAGCAACTCAAAAAAGTCATGAATGCTTACACTCAACAAATGAAATCACTTTGCATGGGTTGTAATACTTTAACAATCTAATATGTGAGTAGAATAATGTAAGCTAAACAAATAACTCACATATAATTTATAAGAAAAATGCTTGGTAAGAAATAATAAATAGGCTTCGGAAAGGATGCTGAAAATAAAATTTATTATTTAGTCATTGGTTCCAAGACCCAATTGCAACTAGAAAAACCTAGATCTTCACAGAACACCCATCAGACCCAAATTTATATAAGCCTTCCTCACATAGGACATCATCTCCAACCTAGTTGCTGCTCTATATATTTCCCTCATGCCTTTCCATTTTTCCAACTGCCATGCACCACTAGACAAGGTTAACGAAGCCCCTCAAGTTGAGTGTTCACCCATCATATAGCGCCTAACCAAGTGGAGAGCCATGCCATACACATCTCCTCTTCCTAGCCCCTCTCACAACTAGCAGCATCGTTTCCAACCTCTGCCCACGTCGCATTGTAAAAATTGCACCAATGAGTAAGCCACTTGAGACCACTACACCACTAAAGCCAAATGTCATTGATGTACCAACGTGCCTCTCCATCATAGAGATATCATATCAAAACTGTAAGCCCATCGCTGAGATACCTCATGTTGCAACACCCTTCCACATCAAACCAAATCGAGCAGCTGTCTAGCCCTTGTCACCCATATCCACTCTAAACAACCATCCAACACCAGTGAAGCCACTACAGCTACCAACACACGTGTAGCCACCGATTACTACGCCACATTGAAATATTTCCCCTTTGATCCAATCTTAAAGCCAATCAAACCATTGCACCATCGCTACCCATGCCCTGCATATGCTATCCATGAACCTTTTACCGCCAAACTTAGTTGAAGCCTCACACCATATGCCTCAATCCTATAACCACCCTACACATCGATAACCACCACATTGAAAGAGTCTAATGCCTTACTGAGAGGTTCTCTCTCTCTCTCTCTCTCTCTCTCTCTCTCTCTCTCTCTCTCTCTCTCTCCCTCCCCCTTCTCTCTAGCCTTCTCTTGCTGGCATAGACTTAGACTATAAGCTTATATACGGTGATTGTAGTTCACGGGTTAAAGACGGTTTTACTCTTATGGGTGTAGGCATATTGTTAATCATGGGTTTAGCCATATGGGTCACACAAGTTTGCACAAACTGTTTAGGGTTGATTCTAATTATGATAAAATTGAGAGAAAATCAATATTTGGATGAGGAAATATTTTAGGATTTAATCTTGTAATCATTTGTAGAAATTATGTGGATATTAATGATTAAGGGAGCGATGATATTTTAGGGTTATGGTGATTATAGGCTTTATGAGGCCTAGGTTATTTAAGTATTTTAGGTCTTTAATGACAAAGTAAGTGCTTAATTAGAGATTTATGTGCAATTGAAAATTTATGTAAGTTTATGCGCCTTTTTTATAGGTGACGGTTGATATAAGCTTGGCATTATTGTGAGAAAATTCAGAGAATGTTAACATGTTCAGGTAAGTGGTGCTCCTATGCTAGACTTTTCCTAAAACTAATTAAGGTTGATTTCTTGAAAAACTTGCATATTTTGTTATGAAAAAAGCATTGGTTGTTTTTAGCACAAATCTCTGTATCTAAACTTTAAAATCTGATAACTAATCGTAACTGGTGTAGACTTGAGCACTTTTTGTACACTATTTCTCTAATGCATAAAATGGGAGTAGGAAATCTGAAACTTTTATCTGATTTATATGATATTATAAATGGTTGGATCAAAGAGGGTTTCAACTCTAGTGAAATTCTAAATAGTTGGAATCCAATTCAAACCTCAAAAGCTTGCTCGAAATTGAAAACAGTTTCCCCAAACCCTAAAGTTGGCCTTCAAACCCTTTTTGATCTAACTTCTATCATTGTGTTTAATCACTTGATTAAATCACTTACACATGTTATTAATTCATCAAGTTCTTATTATAACATCATTATCCAACCTTTTAAACCTTGAAAATTTGATTGGGCCAAAATCCATTGGATTTGACCTTGATAGCATCTCAAACCCTAACCAAACCCCCTTTAAAAGCCCACTTGGCTGAGGCCCACCAAGTTTGGTCACCTTATCAAATCTTCTTGAATAAGTTTCCTCCCGCACATGTCAGGCCATCCACTACCTTTGGCTACACTGAATAGTGCCTTAATATAAAGGACAAATCCACCTCATCACCCTCCATACCTCACAGGTACAGAAGGCAGTCCTTGCCTCTCACTATTCTCCACTTTATGTGACATAGCCACCTCCAATCAAGGGTCATTCAAACACTTACCTCCCCCCTCCAAAATTTTAAAGTTGTGCAAGACATATTTCATTCCCTTATATCATTTTTTCACCCCATTCTTAGAGTGAAACCCAAAAGAGCTCTATTCGGCAGATTTTTGGGTCTTTTTGCATGGTGATTTTTGACCATTTTTATGTATTTTCATAGGATGACTCATTCATAAAAGTTGTTTGTATTTGATTTTAGTTTCCATGAATATCTTATTCATCTCATTATATGGTTATTGGTTGGTCAAAAGTATTTTTCACCAAGGAAAGGTCACTCTGGGTGTGAAACTGAAGAGTATGTTATGTTTTGGAATTTTTGACTGAACTAATAGACAAATCATGGTTTGAAAATTTTATGGAGTATTGTTAGCATGTGTTTATAAATGTTAATTGATGTTTTATTGCATGACTAAAGATTTTGATGATAGATTTTCTTCGATCTAGAAACTTGAAAACTAGAAGTGGAAAAATAGTTTTTGTTTCGAGAAAGTTTGAATATTTCATGGTCTGATCTTACTCCAAATGCTTTGATATTTTTATGCGATAATCCTACCTCTCTTATTTGTATGCTAGGATGTTAGTTTGAAGATATTTAGTATTAGTTTCAAAAATATGATTTTTCTATGCAAGAGGATTTCGGTTAGGCCTAAGATTTGATGTTTTTGGGTTAGATCCATGTTTTATTGATTTTTAGCCATTTGATTTTAATTTTGATGGTTGGATCTTATTTAGGACACATTTTTAAATCATGTGATGTATTATTTTGATGATCTCATCTTTTTAAGCCATGGATCAAGAGATTGATCCAAGTTAGTTGAGAAAAAGTTTCTGTTTTTAGACTAAGCATAAAACCAAAAATTTCAAGTGTTGTTTTTTGCTTTTTAATGACCTTTGTTTGATAATTTAAAGCACGGTTGATCTTAGGATGATGTTCTAAATGCGTTAGAAGTAAGATTTGATTTCGTGGAGTACTTGGAGATGTTTTGATTAAAGTCAAAACTTGTGATTCAAGGGTTTGCTTTTTGTTAAAAAGTTTGGGTCTTTTTACAAAAATTTTGGTATTGATAATTAGCTTTTTCTTAATGAAAATTTTAAGTATGTTTTTAAACTTTGGATAGAAAGATGTTTGTTGCAAAATTTTGGTTTAATCAAGAACTTTGAAGTTGGAAGAAATTGTAACAAAAATCAAGAGAAATAACCTAAGAATGTTTCGGCCATAGTAAATTTTCCATAGTTTTGAATTATTTTAAATTTTTCTAAATTGATATTTGAGTTTAAGACAAAATTTACATTCCTATAGTTTTTGGAGTTAGGATGTGAAATCCTTAAGTTAGGGGTAAAATAGTCACTTTTCACATGTAGAGGGTAAAATGGTAATTTTATCATAAGTTGTCTCTTTTACATGTTTCTAATTGTTAGTAATTAAATTTCTAATTTCTAGAATACCATCTTACAGTTTCTCGTATTTCGTACTTTATTCTCGTAAAACATGACAATTGAGGTAAGTTAGCTCTTAACTTACTATCAGTTTACTATGTATATGTGATGGATAAGGAAACTACAGTTTATATATGTATGTTACCATATATGTGATGCCATGCCACGTCATTACATGTTTATCTATTATGCACGATTTATTCTGTCATGAATATTTATCTACTATAGAATCTATTCTGTTACGTATTGCTATATGTTATAAGTAATGCCATGTTAAGTATGTCATACATTACATGTATGTCATATCATGTAATATTCATTATTGCAAATATGTCATGTTAAGTATGTTATTTGTTACATGTTATGTCATGTTACAAAATATTGTCTGTTACATATTATGTCATGCTACAAAATGTTTCTATCTCAAACAAGTCATGTCTTTCAAATCACATTCAAGTGATGTTGTGTTATGTCAGGACTTCTTGCTTTTTGTATTCGAGTCACATTTCATCTCGAATACAGTTTGTGTATCTCGAGAATAACCTTTCAAGTCATGTCAAGTCAGTTATGTCTAAGATACTCGTGATGTAATCACTATGATTGTTTGAGCATCTCCATTCGTAATTCACTCGAGGTACTTTTAGCAAAATCATTTTGATTGTCAGAATTTAGTTCAAGTTCAGTTATGCAGATACTCATAGAGTAATCATTCTGAATGTTAAGGTATTTCATTTAAAATACTTGTGATGTAATCATTCTGATTATCAGAGTATTACTAGGTATTCTTGGTATAATAATTTTGATTGTTAGGATACATGATTTAAAATACTCGTGATGTAATCATTCTGATTATCAGAGTATTACTAAATATTTTTGGTGTAATTATTTTAATTGTTAGGTACATAATGTAAAATACTCATGATGTAATCATTCTGATTGTCAGAGTATTACTAGCTATTCCCAATGTAATCATTTTGATTGTTTGAGTATCTCCGATAGAATATGTTGGTCAAAATCATCTTGATTGTTCACTATTCCTGACAAAATGAAATCCTTTTTAATTATCAGAACTTAGATCAAGTTCATGTTAAGTTAAGTTTCAGTTTAAGTTCACGTTCATGTTATGTTCAAGTTCACGCTTTTGTTATGTTTCAAATTCATGTTCAGTTCCAGTTCAAGTTCAGTTATATCACGTTTATGCTCAACTTTAGTTTGTTGAATAAGATTTCAAAATCATGTATTTCACATTCATGTTATGTACAAGTTCACGTTAATATTATGTTTAAATTCACGTTAATGTCAAGTCTCAAGTTCATGTTCATGCTCTGTAACGTCAAGTCAAATCTCAGTTTCAAGCCCATGTTATGTTAAGTTTCAAGTTTAGTTCATATTTCAGTTCAAGTTATGTCAGCTCATGTCAAGTTATGTTATGCTTATTATTTCATGCCATGTTATGTCAAGTTATGTTATTTTTATTATTGATTTTGATTGTGCATTCATGTCTTTACTACCATGCATGCATCATTAACCTGTGTAAAAGTGTGCTCTTAACTTACTGAGATTTGTAATCAAATCTCACCGTGGTAGTCCCAACTACCATTCCCTTTGAATGGTAGGCGATGTGTCAGGACCAAAGTAGAGAGTGGACACTGGTAGACTAAAGGAGGTTGACTAGATGCCATAGATGCGATGTGGAGCTTATAGCCTCTATAGTTAGGTTTTTGGATAGTATTATGGCATTGTTAGTTGAGTTACGCAAGTTACTTGATGAACTAGTCTAATAGTGGATTTTGGTAATATAATTATAGAGCTCGGTCTCCGTTGTTTGGAGATTACAATTTTTCGAGACTCATATTGTAATCGTGGATGTTTATTTTATTGCATGAATTATGTTTTAACTATTTGAGATATTATAAGTATAGAGCATAATATTGCTCCAAAAAAAATTATCCGCTGCGAATATTGTATAATGCTAGATGTATGTTAGAAACATTTCATCTTATATATCATGAACAGGGACAAATAATCTTGTGTTGCATGTTCCGAAGTTTCAAATGTACATCCAATCCCAAGCGAAAAGTTGGAGGTGTCACAAGTATGAAGCTCACCCCAAGCTACTCTTGATTGAGGGGTGAAGTTTCTTGCTGACGAAACTTGAGGTATTCTCAGTACCCAAACGCAGCCTAAGGCTAGGTTTGGATACAAAATTGATTTCATCTCATCTCATCAATTATTACAACTTTCTAAAATTTACACACAAAATATAATAAATAATTCAACTTTTTCAAATCTCAAAAAAATAATAATATTAAAAAATAATATTCTAACAATATTTTATCTAACATTCAATTTTCATTTCATCTTATCTCAACTCACTATCCAAACCTCCTCTAAAAATAAAGGAGATACTAGTTTATATGGTTCGGCACTAAGACCTATGTCCATGAGGCCTGGGTGCAAGTCTACTGGAAATCAAGTTTGTTACAACCTCTCCATCCCATCCTCACTTAGTTCTCTACAATTGCTCCAATGGGATTCTCTCTGGTCTTCACATTCTCTGAAGCTCTTTGGTCTTGGCAACATGGAAAATGCATTAACAGTTTGGTTAGATGATCCTCTTCTCTCATAGGATGGTTCAAGGTGGTGATGTACTTGGAAGCCCATTCTCTTTCTAGCCTATCTCAAGGGGATTGAAGAGAAGATCATTACGGTAAGTTCTATTCTCTATACCCAATTTTAAAATTTCCACATCCTCTATAGTGTTCTCTCCAGGTCTCTGTAGCATTTCCTTGCTTGTGTAGCTGAAGTTCAACTCCTTGTTGATAAACCGAGTTCTCTCGCCACCTTCTATCCAGAACAATTCACCACCTCTACTGCATCAAGTGCTGCGCCAAACTTCAAGCAACTCCCAAAATGGAAATGGAAAAATTGATCTCTCAAACTGAAGCTCTCTCATGGCAAGAATTAAAGCTGTCACCTGCACCAGAAAAAGCAAAAATCATCTCAGAAAACATCCTCGTGGGAAGGCTAGTAGCGGACAGACCTTTAAATAAATCAGCATTTCAATCTAGCATTAAAGCAACTTGGTCATTCATACAAAAGTTCCTCATTGAAGAACTGGAAGCAAACATGTTTTTATTTACTTTCCAATCTCCTCATGACAAGAACCAGGTGTACAACCAAGGACCATGGAACTTCAAAGGCCATTTACTTATTTTGAAACGCCACTGGATCTCACACTAGCAGAAATAAGCTTGACACATTCCACTTTCAAAGTACAAATTCATGGACTGCCACTTGACTATATGACAGTAGAAAATGCAACTGAGATAGGGGAAGCTTTAGGCAATTTGATTTCGGTGGAAGAAGACTCCATTTTCGAGGTAGCATGGAGGAAATTTATCCGCATAAGAGTAGAACTTGATGTCACCAAGCCATTGAAACAAGGACTCCTACTCCCTAGGGAAGGAAATACGCCAACTTGGATCACTTTAAAGTATGAAAGACTCTAACTTTTGCCATACATGTGGAAGGCTAGGCCACTCTCAGAGTTTTTGCAACTTTCAAGAAACCAACCCCACTAGTCTTTTGTTTGGACCTTGGTTGCGAGCCGAATACTCCAACACTCAACAAACATTCCATCAAACACAGAGTGAGCAAAACTATGACTCCTCCATCCAGATACCTCAACCTTAGATCCAAACCCATACACAAAACTCCCAAGCAACCCAAACCTCCATACCAGAAAACAAAAACTTTCTCACCTTGCCAAGGCAAAAACCACAAAGTTTGGATTTCCAAATCATCACAAGGAATGCTTATACACTTGATGAAACTGGAAACACCATACTTGTGCAAGACTCCCCTCCAGCGCTACAGCAACTCTTCCCATCAATGGAGAATCACTTAAAGATCGGTGAGTCATCCAACAGACTCATTCAGAATGGGTCACCGATTGGGCCAGCTATAGTGAAACTAGGGCATTAACTCAAGTACCAACCACAATAAATTTCTTCACTATGGACAGCAGAACCAGCTTCAACCCACCGAACATAACAGAAGGCTTTAATTTCAACTCATCATCAAATTCAGAAAGATTCAGCATGGAAATGACCCCAATGGAACTAGATGCTCGAACAATCCCATCTACAAACATCCTTTCATCCCGAAGGAACTCCCCATGGAAATCACAGTGGAGACAAGTTTATAATGCAATGCGAGACTTCAGAGCCAACCCAACCAGGTCAAAGCTTCTAACCCATTCGGCACTTCAAGGTCAGAGTTCTCATAACTCTAGTTTATTTAGTCAGGTTACACAAATCCAAAATCCCCCTCCCTCTAACCGAAATCTCATGGGCCCAGAAAAACATCTACTAACCACACAACCCAGCCCATCTTGCCTTAGCCTAAATAAGCCAGCCCAACACCCCACATGACAAATCAATCGGGCCAAGCATGTCATAGCCCCTTCATCCTCATCACCTGCAAACAACTCGACCATACACACCTATGCAACCCCTTCATCCTCTTCATTAGCATATAATCCGACTATAATGGATATATGTGCCTCTCCCCCACCTTTTACCACATCTTACCTAATGCCCATAGTCAGTCATCTGCAATAATCCCTCCAGGAAAAATCCCCACCATACTCTGAGATAGAACCAACCCAACCAGCCCCAAATGAACCTCCCATTATTTCGAAAAATTGTCCCATGAAGAACCCACAGTCCTCCGGTCCAATGGAGGAGATCGTTTCCCTTCCAACAAAGAGGCCAACCGAACCACAAGTGCATGACAAGGCAAAGTCGCCAAAGAAAAAAATTTGCAAAGCAGTAACAACAAAAATGGTGCAATCTGGAAATATCAAGGAAGAAATGGTCATTCAATCAGATGTGTCAATCTTGGCCAAAACTCTAGTGGAAATGCAATCTGGATGAGTAAGAAAACTAAGGAAGCTAAAAGGGAAAATCAGAGACATTCCATACGGCAGGCCATCCCCACCCCCGAGTCAATCCAAAGAAGCAAAAGAGGCTAGCTTTGAAAAGCCTCACCCTGAGAAATGAGGTCCTTAGTGTGGAATTGCAGGTGCCTCGCTCAACCCAACGCAATCAGAAATATAAGGGCCTATATTAGAAAATATAATCTGGATGTAATCTTTTTGTCAGAAACCTTGATCTCGAAAAATCGAACCACTTCTATTGTACATAGTCTAGGTTTCCAGAATTTTGTAAGCTCCCTAGCTGATTGTAAAAAAGGGGGTCTATTTTTAATGTGGTGACCGTGTGTAGGAATGGAACTGATTCATATATATATGAATGCTATCTCTATTTTAGTTTACTCTGATCCTACACACCGTCCATGGTTAAACACTCATGTGTATGCTTCGGCCCAAAGGAGCAACAAAGAAATTTTTTGGACTCATTTGGATTCAATTCAAAGCACTTACCCAAGGCCATGGTTATGTATAGGTGACTTCAATGACCTACTCGACCAATCGGAAAAATATGGTGGCCGACCAGTTTTAAATAATCATAACCAAGGATTGAGATCATTTTTAAACAGCAATGGCCTTATTGACATAGGCTTCTCTAGTCCAAAATTCACCTGGACAAACAACAGACATGGAAGGGCACTAATCAGAGACAGAATAGATCGAGCAATAGCCAATCAACAATAGAGACTACTTTTCCCAGATGCTTCTTTAAGTCATCTTGCAAATTGACATAGGCTTCTCTAGTCCAAAATTCACCTGGACAAACAACAGACATGGAAGGGCACTAATCAGAGACAGAATAGATCGAGCAATAGCCAATCAACAATAGAGACTACTTTTCCCAGATGCTTCTTTAAGTCATCTTGCCTCATTTGCTTCAGATCATCATTCTCTTCTACTGCAAACTAAGGGATCCCAACGCAAACCAACATCCTTCAAATTCGAAAAATTTTGGATTCACGAGCCACTAAGCCACAAGATCATAAGTGAAGCTTGGAGTAAAACTTTCCAAGGCAACCTAGCATATATCCTTTGTACGAAAATCAAATCAACAAAAGACTCACTAAAGCTTTGGAACAAAAAGCACTATGGCCGAATCCAAGAAAATATTCAACAGCTGGAGCAAGATTTATTGCTAACACAAACAATTCCACCGACACTTTTGATCAAGACAGAGAAAAGGAATTACAATCCAAGCTCAACAAGCAAAGGGAGTATGAAGAGATACTATGGCAACAAAAATCAAGAATATTGTGGCTCACCTCAACAGATCTGAACATCAAATTCTCCCATCTCTCAACAAATATAAGACGTCGGAGAAACGCCATCGAATCCATTAAATTGGGCCAAGGTATTTGGTCTATGGACCCCTTTGCTATTGAAAATATTTTCATAGATCATTTCAAAGCAATATACACTTCAACTAATCCGCACATCCCATACCAACTGGACAACCTCTTTGTGAAGCAAATTCCAAATTAAGAAAATGAGAGACTTCTAGTGATTCCAAGTGATGTAGAAATACTTGGAGCAGTAAAGCAAATTCCAAACCATAAGGCTCCAGGCCTAGATGGAATGACAACTCTTTTCTATAAACACTATTGGAGCATAATAAAAAATGAAGTGATTGAAGCGGTGTAGAATTTTCTTCAGGAGTGGCAAGTTGTTGAAACAATTGAACCACACCAACATTTCCTTCATACCAAAAATCCATAGCCCAAACTCTCCAACCCAATACCGGCCAATTAGTCTCACATATGTTTTCTACAAAATCATAACCAAAATACTTTCAAACCAGTTCAAAGCCACACTCCCAAAGATCATCTCCCCTCTACAAGCAGCTTTTGTTCCCGGTCAAAATATAAAAGAAAAAGCAATCATTGCACAAGAACTCTTTCACCATTTAAAGAGACAGTCAGGAAAAAAATGGCTAATGGCGATCAAATTGGATATGGAAAAGGCCTTTGATCAAGTAGAATGGAATTTCCTCTTCGCTATAATGAAAGCTTTGGGATATAGCCACAAATGGATAGACTTGATTAAAGAATGTGTAACCACAACCACTTTCTCTATTCTAATCAATGGATCCCCGAGAGGCTTCTTTAAGGCACAAAGAGGACTTAGGCAAGGTGACCCAATCTTGCCTTTCCTCTTCATTCTAGTAACAAAAACTCTCTCTAGAATACTACTCAAAGAAGAAGCTCAAAGCAAACTAGAAGGGATAAAAATTAGTAGAAATAGCTCATCTATCTCTCATTTGCTTTTTCTAGACGACACCATAATTTTTGCAAGAGCCACAGAAAGCAATGCAAAATCCATCTCTGAAAGTTTGGCAAAATACCAAGAATGGTCGGGTCGAAAAGTAAATCTGGGCAAATCTTCTATCTATATCACAAGGAATACCAACCAAGTGATTAAGCAAGCTATCTCCCAAAGACTGCCATTCAAAAGCTCATAGGCAAAAATGAAATATTTAGGCCTTCCAACCTCCATGGGGATTAATAAAACAGCCACTTTCCAAGAAATGATGACAAAGATTGAGAAAAAATTAGAAGGCTGGAAATCGAAGCTACTCTCACAAGCAAGAAGAACTATGTTAATCAGAACTGTTGCTAGTACAATCCGTTCATATGTCATGACCTCATTCAAATTGTCAAAATCAGTGTGCAAGACCCTAGACACGAAATTCAAAAATTTTTGATGGGGATTCCCGAAAGGAAAAACTCATAACCTAACCCTAAAATCATGGAAGTCAATATGCCAACAAAAAAATGAAGTGGGGTCAGGACTTAGAAGAATGGAAAATCTCAATGCAGCACTAATGGCAAAAACAGGCTGGGAAATATGTGAAAACAGAAATGGGCTATGGCATAACATTCTAAGCACCAAATATCTTAACAGAGAGGACTTCTGGAGTGTAACGCCAAAACGTTTGGACTCAAACCAATGGAAAGGAATACTCCAAACAAGAGAACTCCTCAAAAAATGAAGATGTTTCCAAATCAATGATGGCACCTTAGTCAATATTGGTCAGACCCTTGGATACCAACTATCGAAAACTACAGACCAAAGCTACTCCAAGTTGAAAACAGCTCTATGCCACTTGTCTCTTGCTTAAAAGTCTTTGACTTAATCTTCAGAAATCAAAGATCCTGGGATATACAAAAAATGCAAACTCTCTTTGATCTTGATAGCATCCAACAAATTCAACAAATCCCACTCTCAAGCAATTCACAGCAGACCGGCAAAATAGTATGGGCCCCAAATCATAATGGAAAATGCATAGTCAAATCAGCTTATAAATTGGTAATAAAAGAACAAGCTCAAGAGAATCAAGAGAGCCATACCAGGGATCAATTCAAGCCTTTATGAAATATGAAAATCTATGAGCGTCATAAGCTGCTATTATGGAAAATGATTTGGAACATCCTCCCCACCAAAGGAAGACTTAAAGAAGTAATTCCCTCTCTACCTCAAAATGAATGTTTGCTGTGTAACCAAGTAGAAGAGACTCTTGAGCATCTCTTCACACGATACCTGGTCACTCGTATACTCTGTTGTCAAGGCCCATGGCCACTGCACTTGGAAAATCTCTTGATTAATTCTATATCGGATTGGATAAAAATGATCATACATTCAGATAAGAAGTTGGGGCTACAAGAACCAGAGAAACACCACTTCTAGCTTTATGCGGTAGTCAACATGGATTACATTTGGCGATTGAGAAATGACATCATCCACAATCATGCCTCCTTTGATCTGAACAGGGCAAAAACCCATCTTAGGAAAGTTTATCATAATTATACAAATGATTGGGAAAGGAAACAAAGGACTAATGAGAAACAATGGGAAGCTCCACCTCCACTCTTTCTAAGCATCACTTTTGACACTGCAATTAGAAATGTCTTTTCTGTAATCTCGGCATTATGCATAAATCACAATGGAGACATCATAGACATCAGAACAAAGCAAATCTCATCGTCAAACCCATTGACAGCAAAAGCTTTGGCAGCTCTACTAGCTACCCAAATGGCATCAACACTTCATCATAGAAAAATAATTTTTAAAGGGGATGATCTACAGGTAAACCAAGTAATACAAGATCCAGACTTCTCTTCCTTATGGTGAATATCTTCAATCATTGAAGAAATTCAAAAGCGGTTCCGAATCAATATAAATTGGACCCTAACAAAGATTAATCGATCTCAGAATTGATGTGCACTCTGTTGCACAATGGGCAGCCACCAATCTTGTCTTTGATAGCATATCCCCTAATTTTATTTCTTTCTCTTCCTTTCTTTTTAAACCTCCTTGAACATGTTTATCTATTATTAATAAAGCTGCTTTTTCGAAAAAAAAAAAAAAGTTCTAGTCTCTATAATTTATGAGCTTGTTCAAGGAATTACGTAAACTTAGAACTTTTTGATCCTATAATTCCACTACACATGGTCTGCAGATATGATATTTTGTTGGTCATCCGTACTTAAACCGGAATAAAAAACAGCAATACCATCACGACCAATAACAATAGATAACCCCACCATCCTACAGAAACAACTCCAACCGACCACAAAACTATCATGGGAGACCTTTCCAATGATATTCATATCTCTATAAAGCAAATTAAGAAGGTCAGAAAAAAAATGCATCAGTAAGACCAAAATACACGAACTAAACAAATTTGAACACAAGATACATAATTCAAAATTTTTGCATGTTTCATGGTACAATAGAGGACAGCAATAGAAATGAGTTAAACCACCACAAAGTAAATAATAATATTGCACATGTTGACAGCAAAGACAGTCATGAAAGAATGAAAGAAACTCCACACTGCTAGGCCCACTAAAGCGCCATTTAGATGTTGAGCTGAATTGAATTTTTTATAAATAGTAGTGAGTCGAGATAGTGGAGTGAGCTTTGTGAGGCCCACCTAAGATGAGTTTAGATGTTAAGATGAGTTTAAATGCATTTATGGGAAGTCAAAAAAGATCATGGGTCTTACATGATAAAGAGATGTTGACTAGAAAAAAAGTTAAAAGTCCAATGTGTTAAGAGGTTTTAAGTTGAGTGATGCTTGGTGATTTAAAAGTTATGTATTTAAATATTTGAATAGGTGTAAAACAGAACCTAATTGAAATAAACTAAGTTCATTCAAACATACAAACGAAGCCTAAGACAGAGCTGCGAGGACCACCAGACAAGCCGCAGGAATCAAGACAGAACATTCAGCAAACAAAAATATACACCAGAAAAATAATTTGATAGCAACCTTCCTCATCAACCCTCAAGAAGCCACCAGGTAGTACCATCATAAAGCAAGGTTTTCTTTTCTCCCTTTCAGTTTTTTACAACAAAGCTCAGGAAAAAAACAAAAATTTGTACAAGACAGAGACAAACAAACAAAAGTAGGTACCATTACTTTAGCCAGAAGGGAGACTGCTGTAGCACATTAGTGATAGGTGCTAACAGTCCCACTAGTCAAACTCTTAGGGGTTCAAGGTACTGGAATGTTGGAAAGACAGCAGTACACGAAAACGTGTTCTCCTAAAACAGTAATATATTAGTTTCCATGCAAAAGTGGAAGTTGGCGCAGGAATTTCGCACGCCTCCCACCGCATCATTTTTCACGTCTCCTTTCGTGCGCAATTCTTGCACCAAAACACCTGCATCAATCATTTTTCTTTCAACTATATATACAGTGATGGCTTTGCCTCTCTGATCTAGTTCCATCTCCGCAACTCATCTTCTTCCCAACACAATAAACAGAAGCTGTTTCTTTACTCTGTTGTTCAAAAGACCTCTCCTCGGACCCTCTCTACCAGACGAGTACAACCAGTCGTGTAAATGACTTCTGAAATTCAACAAAATGAATTAGTTCCCGTTAGTGGTTGGGGGAGGTTGAAGGCCTTGCCTGGAAGGTTAGGCACCAAGATAGTCGAAGCTGCGATGAAGATAAAGAAACTAGGACAAGATGATCCGAGAAGGATTATTCATTCCCTGAAAGTTGGACTAGCTATCACGTTGGTCTCGTTGATCTACTACGTTGAATCTCTTTATGAAGGTTTTGGCGGCTCTGCAATGTGGGCAATTTTGACCGTTATTGTGGTCTTGGAATTCTCCGTCGGTTCGTGTTTTTTTTTTTTTTTTTTTTCCTTTTCAGCTAACTTACGACTGCCTATCTGAATTGTTGGAAAGACTGACGGATAATTTTCAATGTTTTTTTGATGTTCCATAATACAGGAGCAACACTTGGAAGAGGTTTAAACAGAGGATTGGCGACATTCATAGCTGGGGCTCTTGGATTCGGTGCCCATTACCTTGCAAGTCGTTCTGGGGACAAAGTTGAGCCCATGCTCCTTGGGCTCTTTGTCTTCCTAATTGGTAAGAAAACAGCAAACACAAACCTCATACTTTCTAACAAGCTAATAGCGTATCAAATTTTAAAACTATTGCTGGAATTATACCTGAATTTGGTGAAATTGGTGATGATTTTCAGCTGGGCTGGTGACATTCATACGGTTTTTCCCTCAAATGAAGGCGAGATATGACTATGGGCTTCTAATATTTATGCTGACATTTTGTTTGGTATCAATATCCGGCTATCGAGATGAAGACCTGTTAGATGTGGCACATAGAAGAGTGTCTACAATCCTAATTGGTAGCTTCACATCAGTATTTGTTTGCATTTGCATTTGCCCTGTTTGGGCTGGTGATGATCTTCACAATCTGGTTGCCTCTAACATCGAAAATCTCGGGAGCTTCTTGCAAGGTAGGTTTATGCCAAATTCGTGACAAGAAATGAAAAACCGTAACCATTTTCCATCTTGTGAATGTAACTGGCAACAGCAAATTGCAGGTTTTGGGATCGAGTACTTCAAAATATCAGGGGAGTTTGGAGAGTCTAAGACAGCAGTCATGCAAAGATATAAGACTGTTCTTAACTCAAAACAAAGCGAAGAAAGCTTGGTGAGTTGGATGAAATTATAAAGCCAGTCCCTTTCTTCCTAAATATAAAAAAACCTTGAAATAAGAAAAGGTTTGTTTATATGCCTACAGGCTAATTTTGCTAGATGGGAACCTGGTCATGGTCAGTTTAGGTTCTCCCATCCATGGAAACAATACCTGAAGATAGGAAGCCTAACTCGCCAATGTGCTTATCGGATTGATGCTCTTAATGGCTATCTAAACTCTGAGATACGGGTACTATACATAATAAGCCATTCTACCCAGTTCCAATTATTTGATTTTTGCAAGAAATCCAATTACCATACGCAAAGAAATAGAATAGGAAACCAAGAAAGCTGACAAACATCATGGAATTTTTCTTACAGACACCACCAGAATTCCTCAGCAAAATTCAAGCGACATGCACGATGATGAGCATGGAATCAGGCAAGGCATTGACGGAGTTAGCATCTGTAATCAAGACAATGACACCACCATCGTCTGCCAAACCCCACATTGCAAAATCAGAAAATGCAGCCAAAGGCCTCAAATCCTTGCTGCAAGCAGGCTTGTGCAAAGATATCGACCTTCTTGAGGTTTTGCCAGCAGCAACCGTGGCATCACTGCTAGTTGATGTGGTTTCTTCCACGGAGAAAATCACGGAGTCGATTAATGAGCTTGCTACTCTTGCACGTTACGAAAGTATCGAGCATATTATTGTGGACGAAAAGGAAGCAGCTGAGTCACTTCACCTACAACCAATCGCGCCATGTTCGAACACCAGTGGAGAACATCATGTTATCACAATCGATCAGCCGTCTAGACATCTACCGTAAAGCATGTCAATATGCGTTGCTAACAATATTCGCTTTAAACGTCACACCCATTACAGTGTGTACGTATTAGCTGATTTTAAGAAAACAATACAGGACTCTTACAGATACTCTTTTGTTTTTTTTCGTCTTCCTTAGTTATTAATTAGTTTTCTTTTTTTTTGGAAAAAAAAAATATATATACTGTTAATTACTTCGGAAATCGAAATATTCTCGTTGTTACTCCCAGTTTTGAAGACATTGTAGTTGCTACTTTCGTAAAGATTGTTTTCGCCATGGGTTGTAATACGACATGCGTTTTGATGTTTGAACGTGATTAAGTTTTTGGCGCTGTATTGGTTTTATCACTTTAAGACATTTTTATTTATTTATATTATTTTGTGGGGAGTTAATACAGCGCCAAAAACTTAAAGTGATAAAAATTATTTATATTATATTATTTATTTATATTATTTATATTTTTATTTATTTATATTTATACAGCGCGGCTGTATTTGGATGTTGAAGTATCTTCAACACTTCTCAACACTTCTCGTTACTATTCATTACTTTATTATTACTTTTCACCTACTTTTTTAACTATTCATTACTTTTCACCTACTTTTTAAATATTGGGCCTCCCACCCTCTTAATTACTATTATGATATTCTATTAATACTGGTAAATGGTCTATAGAATTCTACATTATTTTTTAAGGAGAAGATCTTAGTCTTTATAAAGTTTTAATAAGATTATAATTATATCATCGATTAGTCATTTTAAAGTATAAATTATATAATTTAGACTTTTTATTAGGGCACTGTAACTTGTAACTATTAAACTTTTAACCGAGACTCATTGTTGAATCCTACATTTTTATTCTTTGAAAAAAAATAAATAAAGAATCTTACTTAGACTATAACTGATCTCAGGCCCAATATTTTATTTAATGCCCAATTGAGATAATTGGACGAAATCCATGGACCCAGAAATTTATTTTGGATGACTTCAGGTTTGATAGAACCGAATGAGTCGGTTAAAGCATCGTTAATTTATATCGGCTAGACGGGCCCCTTTTCACCTAATGGGCTGAATAAGTTATCTAAAGACATAAATAATTATTAGACGGGTTGGACTTATATTAGGTTCAAGACCCCGGCCATGAAAATATAGATAAGCCCAATAGTTTAATCAAATCCTTAAAATGGTCCAAGTGACGTGATGCAACCAACCAAGAAGCCCATCAGCCTTGACTCAAGCATAAGAGAATCCTAAACCTAAGAAGATGACACAACCCTTTTGCATGACCCATGATCCGTGAGACCCAAGACTCAGACCCAACTACCTATAAAGATATCAGACTGACACGTTAGACCCTGTGCACACGCCTTCCTCAACCTCTATGGCTGCCACAAGTGTACGTATGTATTGCCACCCATACCCTCAGCCTAAACCAGCAGCAGCTGGATTACCAAAGCAGAGCCGCACCAGGACAGCTCCATCTCCTCCTTGCACGTACACTAACCCCATGAACAAGACCAAACCATAAACCCCTCCAACACAAGACAACACCATCGATGTAGGTCTCCACCAAGCATTGCCTACATCCAAACCCCCACACCATGAGACTCCTATGATCACCAAAGCCATCCTCAAACTACCATGAACCTCTATTTTCACTGCACCGAACGTTTACACCAACAAGTTCTCATTTGTCAGTTTCTCCCTCTCTCCCTGTGTGTGCCCGTTGAAGCCCAAGCTACACGCATAGCACCGTGGATAGGCAGCCTCCAATAAGCTTAGTTGTTGGGTATACATATGTGTGGCAGGTGAGGCGAGCAAAGGTAGTTTCACGTGGGACTCACGCGATAAAGGGAAATTAAAGGATGAAA
Source organism: Carya illinoinensis (assembly GCF_018687715.1). Classification (NCBI taxonomy): domain Eukaryota; kingdom Viridiplantae; phylum Streptophyta; class Magnoliopsida; order Fagales; family Juglandaceae; genus Carya; species Carya illinoinensis. The sequence continues at coordinate 23,840,364 of NC_056764.1, forward strand.
TTGCTTAAAACGCTTAGAATGGCTCCAAGATAAACCGGAAACCTAGCTAATCATATCCAAACAAGATACAAGTCTACAAAGATAAATATGTGAAAGACACCCGCGCTGGATTGATGCTATCAAGGGCCGAATTATGCTTTAGATGGTAACATGCCCAATTGGGAGCCAAGAGTCGTGCTTCCAAATGGGTCTTGCCAAAGTAAGAATTCTTATAAATAGCATACCAAATACGTACTAGGGATTCATTCATTCATTCCTCATTAAGAAATGTTAACTTCTCTTAGACTTAAGCATCAAAGGAATCCCTCACTCGATTACCCAAACTTTCCCTTTTGGTTGCAGGTCACTTGAGCACTTTGCTTATATCATTGGAAATCGCATCAACAATTTGGTGCAGTCTTTGCGAACAAAGATTTTTTTTCCTGAAGTGAGATCCAATATGCCAGCAACCACGTGCTCTGACTCAATTCACAGCAATACCCATCTTGAATGCAACCAATGAGCCAAGGAGTCATGTTGGCCCCATCGAATGGAAAAACAATATTTTGTAACAAAGTAGTTAAGGAATGTTTGCAAGAGGTAGAAGGAGTTCCTATGGAGGCTGATCTAATCATATTTGAAATTCAAGGATTTGATGTCATCTTGGAAATGGATTGGTTGTTTAGGCATTTCACAAATATAGATTATTGTTTGAGGACAGTAATGTTTCAGGTACTAGGAATGTAGGTTAGGACCTTTAGAGGAAGTAAATTATGTCTTACACCAGAAGTTATTACTAGGGCTGTACAAAATACCGAAAAACCGATAGGAACCGACTCAGACCGACCGGAGATTGGAATCGGCCGAAACTGGAGTAGAACTGGTTAGTGCACGGTAGATTTTATTCAAAACCGATGTCTAGCAGTTCAGTCCCGGTTTGAACCTGGGCTGGACCGCTGAACTGACTGATGATTTAAGTATATATTTTTTTTTTGTATTTATACATATATGAAACAATGCCGCTTCACTTAAACTAAAGTGAAACTGCGCCTTTTTATGACTTAGTATTGGAAAAAAAATTTAAACGAATGGCGCCGTTTTAACTCTAGGGTTAACACAGCGTCGTTCCACTTCGTTTTCTTCTTCTTTGTACCTCTCAGACTCTCACCAGTCGCCAGCTCTCTCTCTCTCTCTCTCTCTCTAAGCTCACCTAGTGGCATCATATCTCTCTCTCTCAAAAATCTTGCGGCTTGACCGCAGTCTCTTGCTCTCTCTCATGACACACATAGTCATCGACGACGCCGAGGAACCAACTGAAGTTACGCCGAGACCGAGGACGACGGTTTCCTCCCCATTCTCCGACCGGTTTCAGTCGAGATTTTCATCATTTTCACCCCATTGGTGCGGTTTCGGTTTTTTTCCAAAATCGAACCCGATATGTCGGTTTTCACCCCTAGTTATTACATCACTTCAAGCTATGTAAAAGTTGATAAGGAGGGTTGAGGATTACCTAGTATACATGGCCTCAAGGAAAGGGATGAGTAAGGAAGTGGAACACATAACAATAGTAAGAGAGTTCACAAAAGTTTTTGAGGAATTGCCAGAAATGCCTCATGCTAGGGAGATCAAGTTCGCAATTGATTTAGAATCAATGGTTGTTTCAATCCATAAAGCACCCTATAGGATGGCCCCAACGGAGTTAAATGAACTAAACTATAATACCCCCGAGCCAAGCCCAGACCCAAGCCCAGGACCATGAGGAGTACATGAGGAGAATAGTCAAAATAGCACCATTTATGTACGGTTTCTTCTCTCTTTCTCTCCCTCCCATCTGGACAATTTTCCCTCTTCCGCCTATATTTGCTCCCCATTTTCCTCTTCCCTGATCCCACATTCCCCACGCATTTCAATCGGTTCCTCACCCTCTTATGTCTCCGTCAAAATATTATTTCTCTCTCTTGCTCTCTCTCTTCCATGCATCGGTTAGGGATCTTGGTGCTCCACGCCGCCGTTTCTTGCTTCTTGGGTCCTTGCCACTAACGATTTCCTTGGCCTAAGCAACGCCAATAAGTGGCTCTGTTGTTTCTCTCACCCCTCTATTATATTTTTCCCACCGTCTCATAGTATTTATTCACAAGATTTTCTCTCTTCATCATACAGATTATCCCTCCACCCCATTGTGCACCTCCATAGTCAAGGGTTATCGCCGATCGATTTTCCTCACTCTAGTAAGGCTCTCTCTCTCTCGCTCTCCCTCCCCCCCTCTCCCTCTCCCTGGTCGAGATGTAAAAAATTATTTATGGCTAAACACAGAGTGCCGACCTCACAATCAGTGGGTCCATTGCCGACGCATTTGTTCGCAATTTGTAACTCCAAGATCGGTGAGCCCCTTTAATTTCTTACTTTGATTTCTCTATCCCTCAGTCGTTTTTATATCTCATTCATTCTCACTTACTCTATACTCTAGATTCATCATCTCGATTGGTACTGCCATCGTGACTAGTGGAATGTGGTATTACACAATCTCTATTCAAAGCACTGCAAGATAATGCCCTTGTCCAATATTAGCTAGTGTTTAAATTCAAATTTAACATGACTACCTTGTATAGCAAGACGTCTACAATGCCCTAGACAGTGGTTTTTCACTCTTTAATTCCATGGGGTTTGCACATAGTTAGGTACGATATTCAAAATATTAGGTGCATTTTTTGAATGTTTGGAAGTTGCAAGAGTTTCAAATCAGTGATGATTGAATGATAAAATCTATAAATGGTGATGTTTCTTATTTGGTTGTTGTTTGATATGTCAGATGTCTTGAATTTATGGAGTTGTGAGTGGAGGAGATTTGATGCGTGCTATTGTTTGGGATTGTCGTGCTTGTTTGGCTGTTTTGGAATGACGTTGGCTAATTGTGGATTGATATGTAGCTTTCGGGGCTGGTTTTAGGGTTGTTTGTGGGAGGATGTGTGTTGGGATTAGCTGTGTTGGATGTGTTGTGAGTTGTGTGAATACTTGGGTTTGATATGTAGGCTATTTTGGGTTATATGGCTTTTTGGGAGTTGAATTGTTGCTATTTGATTGTTGGACATGTCGGTTTGACATGCAAGACAAATGTAAATTGGATTTTGGTAGGGTAGCGAGGGGTAAATTTTTTGAACATGTAGTTTGTATAGTTGACATATGTATTGTGAACGATGGAGTAAATTTGAGGAGAATGAGCTAAACTATTGTGTATTGTTTATTGGGAGTTGTGTCATGTATTTAAGAACTTAGCTATTATGATGAAATTGTACACGCTGAAATTGTCATTTCAGCTATGCATTTTCGTTAGTAAAAGTTAGACTTGTTCTTATTTGGGATTAGTTGGCAAAGTTTGTTCGGCATGTGGTTTGTTATTAACACTCAGTGAATATTTTTTAATTTACAAGGTGTGACTATTTAGAGATTGGACTCAAGACTTTTATAATACGCTGCAAGTTAAACAGAGTTCATATGTTAGACTTTGCATAAAAAGAAATGGACTGAGGTTGATTTTTTAAAAAAATATACATGTTTTGTTATGAAAAGAAAACTGAAACAACTTCAGTTATTTGTTCTGTATTACTCATGAAATCTATATAAAAGATAAAAGTATTTTCTATCATGATTGATATAAATCTCTGGTACAAATAAATTAGTCTTCAACTAAACCTTTAGTTATTATGCTACGATATATATACACTTACATGCATTCTTTTTGAACACTTGCACTTCCTTACAAAAATTGCACACCTATCCCTTACTTAAATCGGAGGTGTTGCCAACCTTAGCACCACGAATCCTCACCAATGCGTTTACTGAGGAACAGGGCTCCACGTAAACCAATGGCAACTAGATTACCAAAAATTTGATTATTTCCACTAATTTAAGTGTGGGGCCTAGGGCGATTTGAGAGATTTTTGCCATTTTCAAATTTTGAGTCTTTTTTGGTGAGACCATGCCTTACGATTTCCTTTTCTAGGCAGTTTTGATGTTTCTGGTAGCTAAGGTTGGCCTTTTACGGTGCCCCCAACCCTCTGATGGCCTTGCCTTCGGCAGGAACGATGGAAACGGTAATACTCTGGTGAAATCTTATGCACATGTGGTTGCTAAGCCGGTGGAAAATTCATCTTTTAAAATGCCAATGCAATTTTTGGTGTATATTAATGGTGAATTGGGCTTCATCTTTACAGAAAAAAAAAATGGTTAAAGCAATAGAAGATTATAAATTTTCCATTGTCATGAAGTTCATGCATGCAAGACCGTCAATCGATAACATCAGATTGAATGTGTTCAAGAAATGGGGTTTGCTGAAAATTCCAATGATTAGTTTTATGGATAATTATCATGTCCTAATTCAGATGAAAAATGAACGTGATTTTGTGCATGGATGGGCACGTGAAAGAAGAATGATGAATGGACCAAGGATTTTGTTTTACATAGAGAATCTCCATTGGCTCCTCAATGGATTTTTTTACCTGGACTACCAATGCACCTTTATCGACATGATTGTCTCCAAATTTTTGCAACTCACTTCGGCAAGTACCTTGGGACAGATAACGCCACATTGAATCGAATGAGAGCTATGGGTGCAAGAACTTGTGTAGAAGTGGATTTGACTATGGAACTAGTGAAAGATTTCACCATTGTGGTTTCTCTGACAAAGTGTATTTGGCAGGAGGCAAGATATGAGAAGCCAAGTTTCTATTGTGCGAAGTGCCATCGACAAGGACATACTGCAGTTGTTTGTAGAGTTAGGAAGGGATGTAAAGATGAAGGGAAACAAAAAGAAAAGACAAAAATTTGGCAGCCAAAAAATAAAACCATAAGGGGGGAAGCTTCGGGGTCTAAGGATGGGCTTGATACAGAGGAAAATATGGTTTTGGCCAAAGGAAAATTGCTGAACATTATAGAAGAAAACTATGACAAGCAGAATAATGTTGTGCTTGTAGAAAACAATGAGGAAGTCATTATTCCTAGTGGTGCCATTATTGAAAATGAGACAAATCAAGGTGTTCAAAATTTTGTAGATAACTGAAAGGAAGATAGTGATGAAGAGTGTGAGGAAGTTTGGTGTGATGAGGAATTGGAGGTGGTTCCAGAAGTAGTGCAGACGCAGGTGCTTATTGAGAAATCTCCAGTGTTAGCTGGGAATTCAGACTTGATGCAAAAAATTGATAATGGTGTTGAAAACGGAAAAGGGAATTAGCTTTGGTTTTCTCTTTGGATCGGGAGGAAAGAGAAATTACAGGATTGAAGGCTAAACAAAAAGCCTATGATAATGAAGATAGAACACTGAGGAAGTCTTAGCAGGTTCACACCTACTCTCAGAAATTAAATTTATGGTAGACACAATTTTATATTGGAATGTTAGAGGGTTGGGGAGTTTGAAGAAGAGATTGAAGTCATTACTCATGAAGAATGATGTTTCGATTTGTGCGATTGCTAAACCCTTTGCTAGAGAAAATTGTATGACTACAATGGGTAATTTTTTGTCTTTAAATTATTTTTTCTCTAACCAAATTGTTGGGGGAAAGCTTTGGATATTTTGGAAGGATTCAGATGTTTTTCAGGTTTTGTCTTGCACTCCCCAAATGATCATTGGTTGGCTGCTGTTGGCTAATCAAAGGGTGCTTCTCACCTTTGTTTTATGCCAAATGTATGTATACTGAAAGAAGGGCACTATGGGCTGATTTGGAACATAGACAGATGAATGATTGCCCTTGGATGATATTAGGTGATTTTAATGCTATTCGTATGGATTCTGAAAGAATTGGTAGTCATTCGAGACCATTAATTTCTATGTTTGAATTCAATGACTGATTGGACAAGTGTGGGCTTCTTGATCTCCTGAGTAGTGGACGAGCTATGTCTTGGTGTAATTGGCATGAAGGAGTGGCTAGGAGCTGGGCGAAGTTGGATAGAGTGGTGATTAATAATGTTTTTTAAGCTCAATACACGTTGGCTTATTTAAAGTAATTGAGTCGTAAATCTTCTGATCCTTGTCCCATGATTGTGAATTTGGAGAGGCCATTTGTAGCTTATGGTCCAGCAGCCCCTTTCCGTTTCCAGAATATGTGGTGTCTTCATGAGAATTTTTTTTCTTGTGTTCAGGAAGCATGGCATTGACCAAATACAAGTTCCAGATTGGTGAAATTAGCTATTCCACTCAAGAGAACCAAACTTGCTTGAAGAGTTAGAATCAAAATGTCTTCGAAGATGTTGATAGTAAGTTGAAAGCTCTTGAGGAGAGGCTGGAAAGTTCAGAAAACCAGCTGCAATTGGGTGATGCTGAAGATGTAGAAGAGGATTACTTGGTGACTAGACTTGAAATTAATGTTTGGGAGAAAAGAGAGACTATTCCTTTGGGTTAAATAGCTAAAAAGAAGTGGCTGATTGAAGGGAATCAAAAAATGAAATTCTTCCATTCAGTAGTAAATCAGATGTGAAGGAAGAACCAGATTTCTAGGATGGTCCTTGATGATGGAACGGTTCTAAATAGTGCTGAAGAAGTACACCAAGGAGTTGCATAGTATTTTTGAAATTTCCTCACTACTTCTATTGATGTGGAGCAGGGCAATTTAGACGCTATCCTTGATCATGTTATTATGGAAGAACAGAACAAAATGCTGTGTCTAGAGCCTACCGAGATTGAAATTAAAGAGGCTTGTCTTCTATTCCAAAGCAAAGTAGTCCGGGACAAGACAGATTTGGCTCATATTTTTATTTGACTTGCTGGGACTTCATTAAAGAGGATGTTATTGAGGCTGCCAGAGATTTTTTCCGGGGTCACCGCTACCTAAGTTTTATTCATCTTCCTTCATTGTTTTAATTCCAAAAGTGCCTAATCCTTCTAGCTTTGATAAATTCTGGCCGATCAGTTTGTGTTCTATGGCTTACAAGATCTTTTCAAAAACTATTGTAACTCGCTTGTCTCGGGTAATTCATAAGTTGGTCTCACATGAACAAGGTGCCTTTGTTCTTGGACTGAGCATTTTTGACAATATAAGGCTTGCTCAAGAAATGGTTCATTCACTGCAGCGTAAATGGGTGGTAATGTGATGGTGAAAATAGATATAGCCAAGGCGTATGATAGAGTTCACTGGGGTTTCCTTTTGAAGGTTTTACATACACATACAGTTGGCTATTCTAATCGGTTTTGTAATTTGATAAGTTAATGTGTGATGTCCCCATGGTTTTCAGTGATGATAAATGGGACCTATAAAGATTTTTTCCAATCAGCTCGGGGTCTAAGTGATTGAGCTGAATTATTGCATTTTTAATGCTTTTAGAACCAATATATCTTAATTCTTTCATTACTTTATCATTGGTTTTATATGGAAAAATGAATAAATCAAAGTTGTGATTTTAATTGATTAAAAGCATGAATTTCTACTTGAATTCTACCAACTATTGATTACTGTGCATTCTAATCCATAATTTTTCTTGCTTTCCATTATCATTTGCATTTGTACCATTGTTCTTCTTGTTTTTCATGTTCATGAAGTTTCTTGAGCTATCTTTCCATCTTTGGGTTCAATCCATGAACCTCAAAAGATAGAAGCACTTCTTGCCATCCGTGAATGGAAGTTGCTCAAGCTAATCTTTCAATTGTGTTATTTTGTTGTTGAGTGTTTTTTTTTTCTTTTAATCTCCATCTCCATTTTTCGTGCATACTATGGTTCATTATGTTCATGCCTTGTTCATACTTTGTCTCGAGTTTTCCCACCATTCAAACACTCCCAACTCCATCTAACCTCATACACGGCCACACCAATCACCCCACATCATGCTCACTTAAACCGTGACCCACCATTGCCCTCCAACAAGCCACCAAACTTCCAAAACCTAGCCACCACCTAAAAAGTGGTCATTTGCCTTTCCATTAGCTAATTTGCCCTTAGTCATTTCGGCTAGCTACCATCTCACGAATGGATCCCTTCATCCATAAATCCTAACCATCCATCCCATTGCCCATCAACCTAGGATGACCCTAAACCGCCACCTCAAAAGGATGCTTAGACAAATTGTTTTTCCAAAAGGCCAAAAAGCAAGCTTTTCCATTTCTTTATTCCCATCCACTCGGCAACCTCTCACCAAGAACCAGCCCTACTCATCTTGCTTTTTTCTTTAACAATTCGGCACCTACCCATCACTCACATGGTCCCTTTTAGCTTACCTCCACTCACTTACACATCATTAAACCCAAGCCCCACTTGCCGGTCAACAAAGCTCCATTTTCCACAAAACTCTAGTCCACTTACCTAAAAGAGACCCCTAGACACCTTCCTTTAACTTTAGCAAAAGCTGCCCCTCTCAAATAAGGAAATCCTAATCACCCTACTCTCTCACACACGGATCCCTTCACCATCCAACTCTAGCCGGCACCTATAAGTGGTAACCAACCAATTTGCCTTTCCACTAATCAAGTCACCCCTCATCATTCGGAAAAGCCTACCTTCCCACTACCCATGTGAAGCCTTAAGCTCACCCCACCGAATACTCATGCCACCTCACACTTAGTCTCATAACCCTAGATGCCCCTCAAACCTCACGGATCCCTTTTTCACACTCAAATAAATCTCCTTTCCATCCTACGGAAAAATACGCTTTTTAGTCTTCCAAGTGGTTGCATATCACATGAATTTAATCCATTCATATGGAAACAACTTGTCAAGCTGGAAGGAGTTGAAACGTGATCCCATGGAAGAAATGAAAAAGAGCCGGTGCATGAAAGAAATTCTGGAAAGTAAAGGGTTGGTTGCCAATGCTGAAGTTGGTTTGAATTTTCTGGAGGTGTGAATGCAAGAGACAGCTAGTGAAACATGAAGACATGTGGGGCTGGAAGAGAAAAATAAAAATAAAAGTAAAAGGTGCTTGGTTTGAATTGAGAAACCGATTGAATAAGATGAGAGAGGAGAAATCGGTGGAAATTCATTGAAGCTTGACATGTATAAAGAATGAAGAAACATGTGTGGAAAAAAAGAGCTGAAATTAAGAAAGGGGTAGCCGAAATGAAGCAAGATAGAGAGCTGCATGTGATGTAGTCAACAATTAAACACCACCAAAAAAAAGAAGATGGAAAGCATGAAAAGAAAGACACATGCAAGCTTGGTCAATGTTTACGGCAATGAGAAGAGAATATAGAGAAACATGTGCAGTCGGTGAGTGCATGATGTGTTGGAATTAAAGTGTGTTGTGTTGGAATTGAGTGAAGAATAAATCGGTGCTTGATTGAATAGATGAGAGATGAAGAGGCTTGATGAAGCTTTCTACCAAATTGGACATCATTAAAGTCGGTGGATTGACTCTTTAAATAAGGGGTGCAGTCCGAATGAGAGAAAGGAACTTTCTGCTTTGTTATTTCTTTGTTATGTTCTTTAAATAATTGGCTCCTTCTTGTGTTCGGCGGTTTGTTTTTCCTTTTGGCTTCAATGCTTTGTTGTTTTAGAATTTTTATTAAGTGTATTAAGAATTGTTCTAGAATTTTATTTCATTAAGTATAATACCTTAATTTTCATCAAGTGTGCTAGTTGGTTTCATGAAACAAAAGAATTGTTTTAGAAGTTTTCATTAAGTGTGCTACCTTAATTTATTGCAAGAAGGGTTCGGTTGAGAGCTTCTGTTTTTGATTTTTCTGAAACATGATACATGGGAGTAGAGGGAATTGAGCTTTTCATTCGTAAAGTGAAGTGAGTCGGTTTAGATTTATTTTTCTAGAGGAAATTTAGTTGGTTTGAATTATATTTTTCAGAAAGTGAAGGAGAGAGCTTTTGTTTTTGTTTTAGTTGGGTAATTTATTTGCTGTTTACTTATTTTATGTCATTTATTTTTATTGTTTCTTTAAGCTTTCATTTAATAGTGATTACAATTGTTATGTGTTATTTTGAGAATTTGTGATTTAAATACAAAGACGAATTCTAGAATCTTGGTTTTAGGCATTTTCAATTTTCAGTACATGTTTTGTCAAGTACTTTCTAATTTAGTTTAATTCTTAATTTTACTTTATTAATTTATGAGTTTAATCTATTAGTCATTTACATTCCAATCCGACAATCAAAATCTAAAAACATGAATCTAGTCCGTGACTAGTACCCTTTTCTATCCGTTGCACATATCATCATCTTGTTTTCTCTTTGTGAAGTTTTTCACATTTTTCAACGAGTTTAATTTTAAGTAACTTTCCCTGAGGAGATGATCTAGGAATTTATTTCTAATTATTACACGACATCCTTCTGCACTTGGGATAGCCTTTGTGCTACTCATTTTTGAGTGAGTCAAGTTTTTGGCGCCGTTGCCGGGGAACAGTTGTCTAACTTAAATTTAAACTTGTTATTTTATTTTATTTTTCTCTACCATATTATCTCCGGTTACTCATCTCATTTGCATTAACCACTCATCTCTACCATATTAGATTGATGTTTCATGTCATGGGTGAGAGACACTTCAAATAGGTTGCTTAGAGTCACATCAAGTGTTGAGAGTAGTATACACAGCTTGGAGGTAGATAGCTCGTCTATCTTTTCTTTGAGTGAGCCAGGTGACGAAATTGAAATTGAACCAGAAAACATGGCTGCACCGGCACCACGCACTCTTAAGGACTATTTGCAACCCACTCGTACCACTACACCTTCATGCATAGTTTTACCAGAAAATGCACCTAATTTCTCTATTAAGCATGGCAAGATGTCAGTGATACCTCAGTTCCACGGGATGGATTCTAAGAGTCCTTACCAGCACTTGACAGATTTTGAGTTGGCCTGTGCTACTTTTATCACTAGGGCTGTTACTGATGAATTCATTAGACTTCGTTTGTTTCCTTTCTCTTTAAAGGATAAAGCGAAGATTTGGTTTAACTCTTTGAGACCTAATTCTATTTCTAGTTGGTCTGATATGCAGCGTGAATTCTTACAAAATTTTTTTCCTTTTCAGAGAACTCAGTTTTTGCAAAAGTAAATAAGTCAGTTCAATCAGAGACCTGATGAGACCTTTCAGGCCAGTTGGGAAAAATTTAAGGATTTGGTGAACATTTGTCCACATCATGGTTTTGAATCTTGGGTGCTGGTAAGCTATTTTTACACTGGTCTCACTCCAGAATGCAAGCAGTTTGTTCAGACAATGTGCAATGGGGAGTTCTTTAGCAAGGAACCTGATGAAGCACTATCATTTTTTGACCACTTTGCGGAGAGCGCACAACAATGGAACACTTGTACTGATAGAGTTCCATTAACAGCAAAGCCACTGAGGGCTATTTCTGGAGGGGGTAGATATGAGCTTAAGGGAGACATTGATGTTCAAGCCCGAATAACTACATTGACTAGAAGAATGGAGGTCATGGAAATGGAAAAAGTGGAGGCTGTGAAAGTAGTGGAGGCATGTTCTATATGTGCTGATTCAACCCATAAGACCCAAGACTGCCCGATAATGCCAGTATTTCAAGAAAGTGGGTCTGAGCCAATGCAATCAGCTAACTGGGTCAATAGAGCACAGAATCAGCCCTTCTCCAACACATATAATCTGGGGTGGAGGAATCACCCAAATTTCTCATGGAGAAATGATCAGCTAGGTCGGTCCCCACCACCTCAGCAGCAACCATTTCATCAGGGTGCTCCTCAGCATCAGTATCCGTCATATCAAAACCCTCAGAGTTATCCTCATGTAGCTCCTCCTGGATTTCAAACTCATGTAGCTGTACAAAGTTCTCAGCCTTCATCATCTGCAAAGAAGACTCTAGATGACAGTATGGCACAGATGGCCAATACACTTCAGCAATTCATGCAGATTCAGGCCACCACAAATAATCAAAATACTCAGGCCATAAATGAGTTGCGTGGCACTATTAATAAGATGAGCACAACCTTGAGCACCCTAGAGAAAGGAAAATTTCCCGCACAACCTCAACCTAATCCTCAAGTATACAGACAACAACAACATCAAATGCATAATGTCTCAGGAAACGTTATTGAGACAACGAAAGCTGTTCTTACTTTGAGAAGTGGGAAGGAAGTTCCTCGACCTGAGATGACCATAGACACAGAGGTAGTTGCTCCTACGCCTAAAGATGCAGCAGAGATGGATGAAGTTGAAAAAGAACCAGAGGTAGTAAGACCAGAACTGAAGAAGCCTATGATAGCAGATGCTGAGACTAGTAAGGGATACCAACCTTTGGTTCCCTATCCTCAAAGATTGGCAGCTGGCCAAAAGAACAAGTATCGCACGGAGATTCAAGAAATTTTCAAGCAAGTGAAGATCAATATTCCACTCTTGGATGCCATACAACAAGTACCTTCATATGCAAAATTTTTGAAGGACTTGTGCACAGTGAAGAGAAAGCTGAATGTGAAGAAGAAAGCTTTCCTAACAGAGCAAGTTAGTGCATTGATATTGAGCGAGACTCCTCAGAAGTTTGGAGATCTCGGCTCTCCCAACATTTCCATTATGATTGGTGAATCACGCATTGGGAGAGCTTTACTTGACTTGGGGAGTAGTGTGAACTTGCTACCGTTCTCAGTATAGGAGCAGTTGGGATTGGGTGAGTTGAAAAAGACCTCCATCGTGCTACAGTTGGCTGACAGATCAGTTAAAGTACCGAGGGGTATTGTAGAGGATGTGTTGGTCCAGGTGGACAAATTCTACTACCCAGTAGATTTTGTGGTTCTTGACATGCAGCAGTCGGTCTCCACTATTTACCAAGATCTTGTCATCCTAGGAAGACCATTTCTAGCTACATCAAATGCTTTGATCAATTGCAGAAGTGGAGTTTTGAAGCTTACCTTTGGGAACATGGCACTTGAGTTGAACGTTTTCAACGCTTGCAAGATGCCAGCACATTTTGATGACACAAGTGATTTGAATGCTGTGGAGAGTTTGACACCAACAGATTTTATTTGCTCAACTTCTCCCTTATCTGATGATGATTATATTTTTCAGACACCTGAATTTTTACTTGATGAGAAAATTGATCATATCAATGAAGATGACTTTAATTTTTTTGATTGTTTTGTAGATTCATCTTTACCACTTGAAGTACAATTTGCGGGAGCAAGATGGAAACCCTAGTTCGAAGCTCTACCACCACCAGACTTACTTAGATCTTCAGAGGAAGAAGTTCCTCGGTTGGAACTGAAACCGCTTCCTCAAGATTTAAAGTATGTGTTTCTTGGACCTGAAAAAGGCACTTTTCTGGTGGTGATTTCCTCAAAGCTAAATCAGAAGGATGAAGCCCAGTTGATTGAAGTATTAAGAAAGCATCGAGGTGCAATTGGTTGGACAATAGCAGACATCAAAGGCATTGATGCTGCTGTATGTACCCACAGAATCCATCTTGAAGATGATACTAGACCGGTTTGTGATGCTCAACGTAGACTCAATCCTACCATGAAGGAAGTTGTGAAAGAGGAAGTGCTTAAGCTACTCGTAGTAGGTATCATTTACCCTATCTCAGACAGTAATTGGGCAAGTCCAACTCAAGTGGTACCCAAAAAATCTGGTTTGACTGTCATAAAAAATGATAAAAATGAGTTGATTCCAACTAAAATGATTACTGGCTGGAGAATGTGCATTGATTATAGAAAACTTAATTCATCCAGTAGGAAGGATCATTTTCCTTTACCATTTTTGGATCAAATTTTGGAAAGAGTAGCAGGTAATGCATATTATTGTTTCTTGGATGGCTACTCTGGTTATTATCAAATTGCTGTAGCACCTGAGGATCAGGAGAAAACCACTTTCACCTGTCCTTTTGGCACTTTTGCTTTTACTAGAATGCCTTTTGGTTTGTGTAATGCTCCAGCTACTTTTCAGAGATGCATGATGAGTATTTTTTCTAACATGATTGATGATATTTGTGAAATATTCATGGATGATTTCTGAGTTTTTGGAAAATCCTTTGAGATTTGTTTGCATAATTTGGCACGTATTCTCCAGAGATGTGAGGAAAAAAATCTTTTACTTAATTGCTCAGGGCATATTGTTTCTTCTGAGGGTATAAAGGTTGACAAGGCAAAGATTGAATTAATATCCAAACTTCCTATCCCTAGGACAGTTAGGGATATTCGTTCTTTTCTTGGTCATGTTGGCTTCTATAGGCAGTTTATTCAAGGGTTTAGTTCTATTGCAAAACCTTTGTGCACTCTTTTACAAAATGATATTGAATTTGTTTGGACTGATGAGTGCTAAAAAGATTTTGATACCTTGAAGAAGTCGCTTACCACTGCCCCTATTGTGCAACCCCCGTAGTGGGACATTCCCTTTGAGATTATGACAGATGCTAGTGACTATGCCTTAGGAGCTGTTTTAGGGCAACGGGTGGATAATAGGTCATTTGTGATTTATTATGCTAGTAGAACCTTGAATGATGCCCAGAAAAATTATACCACTACTGAAAAAGAATTTCTTGCAGTGGTTTTTGCACTTGATAAATTCCGGGCTTATATTCTTGGTTCTCCTGTTACTATTTTCACTGACCACTCGGCTCTTAAGTATTTGTTGGCTAAGAAAGATGCAAAACCACGCTTGATTCGCTGGATTCTATTACTTCAAGAGTTCAACATCAACATTAAGGACAAGAAAGGAGTTGAAAACGTGGTAGCTGACCACCTCTCTAGATTGTCATCATCTCCTTCTTCACATGTCAGCCTTCCTCTTGATGATAGTTTTCCGGATGAGTAGCTGTTTGTGGTTGATAGAGCTCCCTGGTATGCTGACATAGTCAATTATCTGGTGACTGAACGAATACCTTCTGAATGGTCAACCCAAGATAAGCGTCGGTTTTTATCTGAGGTAAAACATTTCTACTTTGATGACCCATATCTTTTTAAATATTGTTCGGACAAATTGATTCGAAGATGCATTCCTGATGATGAGTTTTCTTCGGTTTTGAGATTTTGTCATATGGGTGCATGTGGTGACCATTTTTCAGCAAAGAAAATAGTATCAAAAATTTTGCAAAGCGGTCTTTACTGGCCTTCGATGTTTAAAGATGCTTATAATTTTTGTAAGGCTTGTGAGCCTTGTCAAAAATTGGGATCCATTAGCAAAAGAAACATGATGCCTCTTTCCCCTATTCTGACTTTAGAAATTTTTGATTGTTGGGGAATAGACTTCATGGGACCTTTTCCGGTTTCTTTTGGAAACACATATATTCTTTTAGCTGTGGATTATGTTTCAAAATGGGTGGAGGCCATTGCTTGCAAAACAAATGACCATCATGTTGTCCTAAAATTTTTGCAATCTCTGTTTGCTCGTTTTGGCATGCCTAAAGTTATCACAAGCGATGGGGGTTCTCATTTTTGTAACAAACCATTTTCTACACTTGTGAAGAAATATGGTATTACACACAGAGTTTCTACCCCTTATTACCCTCAAACAAATGGGCAAGCTGAATTGGCAAACAGAGAGATAAAAATCATTTTAGAGAAAACCATCAAGCCTAATAGGAAAGATTGGTCGATTAAACTTCTTGATGCTTTGTGGGCTTATAGGATAGCTTTTAAAACAAATCTAGGGATGTCTCCCTATCGATTAGTTTATGGTAAAGCTTGTCATTTACCTGTTGATATTCAGCATCGAGCTTTGTGGGCCATAAAACATGTTAACTTGTCGCTTGATGCAGCTTCAGGGTTGAGAAAATTGCAGATCAATGAATTGGATGAAGCTAGTTGGAATGCTTATGACAACGCGCAACTGGCAAAGGAACGCATGAAAATTCTGCATGATTAGAAAATTCATCCAAAGCATTTCACACTTGGCCAGGAAGTTCTTCTTTACAACTCTCGCTTGCACATTTTTCTTGGAAAGTTGAAATCCCGATGGAGTGGGCCATACATTGTAAAGACCGTCCATCCTCATGGCGCGGTAGAAATTGTCAATCCGAAGAATGGTAATAGCTTCACTGTCAACGGACAACGTCTAAAGTCATTTCTGAAGGTCTTTGATCCACATGAAGAGATCTTGCTTGTGCAAGACCCCAGGGAAGTGTTTTAAGTTGCTTTTCCTTCTTTACAATTTTCTTTACTTGCATTTATTTTATTTGTTCTTTTGCTTTGGTTTTATATTTAATGTTGATTGTTTGTTTTGCTTGCTTAGTTTTGTGCACTTTGTTTTCTTTCGTTCGATTCATTGAGGACTATGTCTCTCACTAGTTGGGGGGTAGCATGTGTGCACATATATATATATAATAAAAAATAAAAAAAGATTTGTGAAATTTGAGCATCTTGGTGGAGTAGTTGAGCGGGATCATTTGTGAAGATTTATTTTCAAGCTTAAACATAGAGCATGATTTTTTGATGCATCATATTTTGTTGATATGTGGCTTGAAACACCAGGATGTTATGCTTATTGAGATGAAACTTGATAAAATTTTTGTAGAACGAAAGGCAAATTTTGAAGGACATTTTGCACATGCTTACGCTTGTAGTGTTCCTTATTTACCATTCATTGATTTAACATTAGAGAAGTAAACTGCAGGATTACCGGGCCATGCTAAAAAAGAAAAAGAAAAGAAAAGAAAAGAAAAGAGAAAGGATTGAAAAAGAAAAGAAAATAAAATGAATAAAGGCAACTTAGTGAACTTTCCTAAGTAAAAAGGGCTAGAAACAGTTACTCAAGACTTTGGGGGTTGAGTGTTCAACCTTTAAAAACAGAGCTGGCGTGAAAACTGCTAGTCCCTTGGGCTTTGAGATAGTTAGAATCAGCAATGATTAATCTTAAGGTTGAAAAATCCTATGGCAAATCATGGCTAGTAATGAGGAACACACAACTAGTCTAGCTCCACACACACATTTGAGTCCAGAGATATTTGCCTTAATTCTATGTAAAAGATTGTTGAGATAGTCTTGGTGGGTATAACCCTTGGGGGTTGAGTAGTAACATGTCACTTTTGTGAGAATTCATAATGGTGTTTGATTGTTTTTGTTTGAATTTCGATCTTTATGCAATACTCATCTCAATTAATTTTCACTATTTTGCTCAAGGATTAGCAAAATGCTAGTTGGGGGGTGCGATTGAGCTGAATTATTGCATTTTTAATGCTTTTAGAACCAATATATCTTAATTATTTCATTACTTTATCATTGGTTTTATATAGAAAAATGAATAAATCAAAGTTGTGATTTTAATTGATTAAAAGCATGAATTTCTGCTTGAATTCTACCAACTATTGATTACTATGCATTTTAATCCATAATTTTTCTTGCTTTCCATTATCATTTGCATTTGTACCATTGTTCTTCTTGTTCTTCATGTTCATGAAGTTTCTTGAGCTATCTTTCCATCTTTGGGTTCAATCCATGAACCTCAAAAGATAGAAGCACTTCTTGCCATCCGTGAATGGAAGTTGCTCAAGCTAATCTTTCAATTGTGTTATTTTGTTGTTGAGTGTTTTTTTTTTCTTTTAATCTCCATCTCCATTTTTCGTGCATACTATGGTTCATTATGTTCATGCCTTGTTCATAATTTGTCTTGAGTTTTCCCACCATTCAAACACTCCCAACTCCATCTAACCTCATACACGGCCACACCAATCACCCCACATCATGCTCACTTAATCCATGACCCACCATTGCCCTCCAACAAGCCACCAAACTTCCAAAACCTAGCCACCACCTAAAAAGTGGTCATTTGCCTTTCCATTAGCTAATTTGCCCTTAGTCATTTCGGCTAGCGACCATCTCACCAATGGATCCCTTCATCCATAAATCCTAACCATCCATCCCATTGCCCATCAACCTAGGATGACCCTAAACCGCCACCTCAAAAGGATGCTTAGACAAATTGTTTTTCCAAAAGGCCAAAAAGCAAGCTTTTCCATTTCTTTATTCCCATCCACTTGGCAACCTCTCACCAAGAACCAGCCCTACTCATCTTGCTTTTTTCTTTAAAAATTCGGCACCTACCCATCACTCACATGGTCCCTTCTAGCTTACCTCCACTCACTTACACATCATTAAACCCAAGCCCCACTTGCCGGTCAACAAAGCTCCCTTTTCCACAAAACTCTAGTCCACTTACCTAAAAGAGACCCCTACACACCTTCCTTTAACTTTAGCAAAAGCCGCCCCTCTCAAATAAGGAAATCCTAATCACCCTACTCTCTCACACACGGATCCCTTCACCATCCAACTCTAGCCGACACCTATAAGTGGTAACCAACCAATTTGCCTTTCCACTAATCAAGTCACCCCTCATCATTCGGAAAACCCTACATTCCCACTACCCATGTGAAGCCTTAAGCTCACCCCACCGAATACTCATGCCACGTCACACTTAGTCTCATAACCCTAGATGCCGCTCAAACCTCACGGATCCCATTTTCACACTCAAATAAATCTCCTTTCCAACCCACGGAAAAATACGCCTTTTAGTCTTCCAAGTGGTTGCATATCACATGAATTTAATCCATTCACATGGAAACAACTTGGCAAGCTAGAAGAAGGAGCTGAAACGTGATCCCATGGAAGAAATGAAAAAGAGCCGGTGCATGAAAGAAATTCTGGAAAGTAAAGGGTTGGTTGCCAATGCTGAAGTTGGTTTGAATTTTCTGGAGGTGTGAATGCAAGAGACAGCTAGTGAAACATGAAGACATGTGGGGTTGGAAGAGAAAAATAAAAATAAAAGTAAAAGGTGCTTGGTTTGAATTGAGAAACCGATTGAATAAGATGAGAGAGGAGAAATCGGTGGAAATTCATTGAAGCTTGACATGTATAAAGAATGAAGAAACATGTGTGGAAAAAAAAAGCTGAAATTAAGGAAGGGGTAGCCAAAATGATGGAAGATAGAGAGCTGCATGTGATGTAGTCAACAATTAAACACCACCAAAAAAAAGAAAATGGAAAGCATGAAAAGAAAGACACATGCAAGCTTGGTCAATGTTTACGGCAATGAGAAGAGAATATAGAGAAACATGTGCAGTCGGTGAGTGCATGATGTGTTGGAATTAAAGTGTGTTGTGTTGGAATTGAGTGAAGAATAAATCGGTGCATGATTAGAGGGAAGGGAATCGGTGCTTGATTGAATAGATGAGAGATGAAGAGGCATGATTGAAGCTTTCCACCAAATTGGACATCATTAAAGTCGGTGGATTGACTCTTTAAATAAGGGGTGCAGTCCAAATGAGAGAAAGGAACTTTCTGCTTTGTTATTTCTTTGTTATGTTCTTTAAATAATTGGCTCCTTCTTGTGTTCGGCAGTTTGTTTTTTCCTTTGGCTTCAATGTTTTGTTGTTTTAGAATTTTTATTAAGTGTATTAAGAATTGTTCTAGAATTTTATTTCATTAAGTGTAATACCTTAATTTTCATCAAGTGTGCTAGTTGGTTTCATGAAACAAAAGAATTGTTTTAGAAGTTTTCATTAAGTGTGCTACCTTAATTTATTGCAAGAAGGGTTCGGTTGAGAGCTTTCGTTTTTTATTTTTCTGAAACATGATACATGGGAGTAGAGGGAATTGAGCTTTTCATTCGTAAAGTGAAGTGAGTCGGTTTAGAT
The DNA here is from genome assembly GCF_018687715.1 of Carya illinoinensis. Taxonomy (NCBI): domain Eukaryota; kingdom Viridiplantae; phylum Streptophyta; class Magnoliopsida; order Fagales; family Juglandaceae; genus Carya; species Carya illinoinensis. The sequence continues at coordinate 23,859,844 of NC_056764.1, forward strand.
TTATTTTTCTAGAGGAAATTTAGTTGGTTTGAATTATATTTTTCAGAAAGTGAAGGAGAGAGCTTTTGTTTTTGTTTTAGTTGGGTAATTTATTTGTTGTTTACTTATTTCATGTCATTTATTTTTATTGTTTCTTTATGCTTTCATTTAATAGTGATTACAATTGTTATGTGTTATTTTGAGAATTTGTGATTTAAATACAAAGACGAATTCTAGAATCTTGGTTTTAGGTATTTTCAATTTTCAGTACATGTTTTGTCAAGTACTTTCTAATTTAGTTTAATTCTTAATTTAATTTTATTAATTTCTGAGTTTAATCTATTAGTCCTTTACATTCTAATCCGACAATCAAAATTTGAAAATATGAATCTAGTCCATGACTAGTACCCTTTTCCATCCGTTGCACATATCATCATCTTGTTTTCTCTTTGTGAAGTTTTTCACATTTTTCAACGAGTTTAATTTTAAGTAACTTTCCCTGAGGAGACGATCTAGGAATTTATTCCTAATTATTACACGACATCCTCCTGCACTTGGGTTAGCCTTTGTGCTACTCATTTTTGAGTGAGTCACTAAGCCAAGGGGATCCCCTATCACCCTACTTGTTCATTATTATGGAAGAAGTTTTTACAAGGTTACTTAGAAATAATTTTGAGGTAGGTTGGATTGGAAAATTCACTCATCTGATGTGGGTGCCACTGATTTCATATTTACTTTATGATGATGATCTTTTAATTTTTACTAATGGCCAAAAAAAGTGTATGAAGGGATTTATTGACACTCTTGTGACGTATGAAAGATAGTAGGGCCAGGAAATTAGTAAGGAAAAATCGGCAATTTTTCCTTCTAATCTTATTAACCCACCTCGAAAATGTGAGTTGTTATGGCGTACAAGTTTTAAGGAAGAAAAATTTACAAGGACTTATTTGTGTGCCCCTTTGGTTATTGGCAAATTGGTATCTCGTACTATTGGGCCACTTGTTGAGAAGATCAAGAAAAAGGTGGAGGGATGAAAGGCTGGATTGCTTTCCTAGGGTGCTTGTATGATATTACTGAGGCATGTTTTATCCAGTATGAGTATTCATATTTTATCTGTGGTCAATGTACCAAAGATCACCATAGATCTAATAAACTCTATTATGGCCAATTTTTTCTGGGGTGAAAAGGAGGGTAAGAGGAAATTGCATTGGCAAGCTTGGTGAAGACTTTGCAAGCCTACTAAGGAAGGAGGTTTGGGTTTGGGAGATTTACAAGAAGTTCAAAAATTGCTCCATATGAAATTTGCTTACAAGATTATGATGTATGAAGGTTTGTTATTAGATTTTTTCAAATCTAAGTTTCTAAGAGATGGCTAACCTATGTCTTCTACTAGGAAGGCTTCTAATTCACGATGTTGGAGATCAGTTATGGCTTGTGTTTCGGAAGTCATGGAGAAGGTCCAGGTTCTATTGAGGGGCGAAAATTCATTATTTTGGCATGATAGATGGTTGGCATTAGGATTTCTCTCAGTTAGGATTACTGATGTTCTTCATAAAAAAACTTTGGATTAAAGAATGTTGGATGGATAATAATTGGAATATTGAGATTTTTAGGGATCTTGTGGGGGATGAGATCATGGAAGAAATTATTCAGACCAAAATTAATGGGCATGATGGTTTGGATATTTGTATTTGGATGCCATCTCTAGATGGTAAGTTCACTACAGCTTCCGCTTGGGAGGTTTTTCGGAAACAACAAGAGATTTTGAAATGGCATGACTGGTTCTGTTACAAATTTCTACCTAATAAAATATCTATATGTAATTGAAGAGCTTGGTTTAATAGTCTTGCAATGGATGAAAGAATGCAAGGGAAGGGGATATTGCTAGCTTTGGCTTGTGATTGCTGCTGTCTGCAAGGAAGGGAATCCATTGATCATGTCTTAGCCACTGGAAATATTGCTACTCAGATATGGGATCATGCAAGTAAATTGTTGAATGTGCCATGCTTGCTTTTAGATACTTGGAAGGCTAGAATCTTGGCATGGATGCTAGCGGCAAAGACGGCTTCATTATCTGGTAATTTAATCAGTATGCTTATGTGTATCATTATATGGTGTCTATGGAATAGTAGATGTAAAGCTAGAATGGTGGGGCTAAAACAGAACAAGTATGGAGGTCGGTCAAAATGGGCTTAAAATCCTGGCTACATAATTGAAGGTGCTCAAAAATTTTTCTACTCAGGATGTTCACTTGTTAAAGGAATTTAATTTGGAATCACCCAACATTGCAACTGTCCAGAAATGCAAGCTAGGGAGGTGGATTAAACCTCCTTGTAGATGGGTTAAAATAAATTGTGACGGAAGTGCTCAAAGTAACCGAGGTTCATCAGGGGGTGGTGTTATTTTGAGAGATGTTAATGGTGATTTCAAATTAGGATTTTCTAGTTACTATGGTATTGGCTCCAACAATAGAGCAGAGTTGAGGGCTTTGTTTGATGGCATTCAACTTTGCAAGAGGCTATCATACTTTAATATAATTGTTAAGAGTGATTCTTTTTTTTTTTTTTTCAATGGAATAAAACTTCTCATATAGTAGAAATATCAGCATTACAACTGTTTCTCCGTCCAAAGGACTGGAGCAATTACATCAGGGAAAGATCGCCACCACAAGCTGATGTTACTTACATGCCAAGCATGTCTTGCAAGCTTATGTGCTGCTTCATTACACGACCTCATAGTATACCTAACTTCACACGTACTGAAGAGGCTCATAAGCTCTTTAGTGTCCCTGATCACGTTCCCAACCAATGCCATTGATGGTTCTGGTTTCTGCAGCTCCTAAACTAATGTCAGTGCATCGCTTTCTATAATGAGATGTTGAATTCCCAAGTGAGCAGTCGGCTGTAGTCCCCTGAAGATTGCAAGCATCTCAATACTTGTTGCATCCCTGACTTCATGTTCCTTCTTACTTGCTGCCATTAGCACCTCCCCTTTATTGTCTCTCAATATGGCCCCAATGCCTGCACTATGTTGGTTCAAGAAAGTAGCCCCATCCACATTCAACTTGAAAGCTCCTGGTGGGGGAAACTCCAAGCGACAGTGATTCTAAAATCATTGTGTACTGGTTTAGAGCAAGTAAGTGCACCCTATGGCATTTATGGGACTTTTGGGATGAGTGTATTAAATAGATGCAAGGGATGAATGTTCAAATTTTTCATCAATTACGTGAGGGTAATCAAGCAGTAGATTTCTTGGCTAAGCTAGGTGAAAGTGGCAATAATGTTAACTATGAAAACTTACATGAGTTACCGAGGTTATTAAGGGGCATTCTTTGTATTTATAAGTCTGGATGGCCAGTTATGAGACGTTAATTTGCTATTGTTTGGATGTTACATTTCGTTAGGCTTGTTTAGAGTTCTTTGGTTTTATTACATAGGCTTGTTTAGACTTGTTTCGATTGGTTTGTTTTATTGTTTTCTTTCTTTATGTTTTGGTTGGTTTGTGTTTGGGAGGGTTTGATTTGCCTAATTATAATCTCCCAAATGCTTCGCTTGTAACTACGGTATTCCTCCACCATAAATGAGGGTTTATTAATAAACTTAGGATGGAACCACTATGTGGGTGACTACCGGCTCTTCTAAAAAAAAAAAAAAAAGGTTTACCAAAAGAAAAGCCACTCCAAGAAAACCCCATATCCTTCTTGTGCACCACCCCCCACGAACAAGACTGAATTGTAAGGCCCTCCAATGCAAGACACCACCATCAATGTAGGTCCATGCTAAGCACTACCCATGTCCAGACCTCCACACCATGAGCCTCCTCTCACCAAACGTTTACACCACAAAGCTCTCCTTTGTAGGTCTTGCCCTCTCTCCCTATATGTGTGCGTTGAAGCCCAAATGACACTCATAGTATCATGGACATAGCCTCCGACAAACTCAACCATACTGTGAGACCATCCACATGTTAGGAATGATAAGAGAAAAAGAGTAAAGCAAAAATGGATTCAATCATTGACATCACAAGGCTTCTCTAATGCACCTATGTCCATGGAGCGACAAAGGACTTTATTTCAGTTGATAAGCAAATGCAATTCAATAGTACAATAGTTGTACATGGAATAATACAATATATATATATATATATAGATATATATATAAATAGTAAATCCTAAACAGCCAATTCGGGTGGATCAAGCTCAAACAGGTCAAAACTTCTTCTCCGGAGTTCAGATTGGCCCAAGCATCCACTCCATGGCCCAAGTCTCATTGAAAATCTATTAAAAGAAATAGCAAAAGATCCTTATTAAGTCTGGCCATCAAATGTGCAACCATTAATACAACTAGGCTCCACACATAGAAGACCAACACCATAGTCCCTCGCCACTGTTGCCTCCACCACAAGTCAACCTCACCCTCTGTTTTTGAAATAAGGCTTGGCACTAACAGCCAGTTTAAGACCAAGCTACATGTTGCATTGACACAACCCTCTCTAGCCCTCATGCACACTACCATCTGCCACTGACTTGAACCACTGTGCACCCCACCCAAGCCACCAATTGCATGATGCAAAATGGAAGTGACAAATAAAGCAATGATGGAACAGTACAACACTGCCCATTACAACTGTTGGGTTCTCTCTCTAACTAAACTAGTAAAGAGTACCTATAGCCACATCATTTGACTCTATGTTGTCAAGGGTGAGAGCACATACTCATGTTGTGGCCATAACTTGTGATACCTAGTATTTACGTATATTTTAATTAAATAATTATTTCATTTATTAAGAGTATGGGCTTTCTTGTTTTAAATTCTAGATGATTTATGTGGTATTATTCTAAGACTTCTAACTTTGAAATTTAATTTAATGTGTTTTCCTGTTATTAAATATTGTTCATTATTTAAATTGCTCTTTATTCTAAATTATTTTATCATTTTATTGTTGGATTTTATTATTTATTTTATTTAGTCACTGCGTTTAAATTATTTTATTTGACTTGCCGTTTTGAAATTCTTTTTGTTTGAGTAGTTTTAAGACCCAGAGTTGAAAAGACTATATATCATTTCTTTCCCTTTCTTTTTCCTTTTCCCCATTTTTCCTTTCTTCTTTTTCTTTTTCCTTCTTCTCTTTTCCCCCCTACTTTCGTCCGAGCGACCCCCCCTCCCCTATCTCTCCCTTGTGTTTTGGTTCCTTCTCCCTAGCCCCGCTATGCCCCACCACCCTTCCTCATTGCCCTACCCATCCTCTGCCATCCATTGGCTGGAGACCACTCCCTTCCATTTTCAACCCCAACCGCGCCGTCAATCCTCCCCACATCTCGCTTAAATGCCAAAGCTTCTTTAAGTTCTAGTGAAGCTATCCGAAATTTTCTAGCCATTGCACCACCACCAACAACCTCCTCCCTCACTTGCAACCTCCCCCTAGCCTCCCCATGCCACCCCATGCCATTGTTCTCCTCCACGCACGGTTTCAAGCTACGGGTTCCTTGAGCTCACTGGCCGCCGTGCCTCTACCATTGGCCTCCATTTTTTCACCACATCACCAGCGATCCCCCAGCTACCTAACCTACTCATTCTTAGCCTCGATCCACCACCTTTGAAGCCCCTTCATCTCCATTTCCAATTTGATCATTTTGGCCTCCAACTGCCACTCGCGTCCAACAACCACCATCTTTTACTTCACCAACATCTAGAAGCTCTTCCATAGCTAGTCCAAGTTTTCGTTTGTTTCCATTCAAAATTTGTTATTTTTGATCCACGACTTTGTTTCAAAAAATATTGTTCTGTCAATGCGCCGCCACCTTTAGCACCTTTTTTATCCTCAAAAAATTATATTTTATTACTGTACGTAATTTTTCAAAGAAGTTTTGAGATTTAGATTTATTTTTGCACTAACGAATTTTCTACAGTCTAGTTGGTCATGATGGACCTTGTGTTCGAGGAGTATGGAAGTTGGGTTGGATAGAAGGATGTGTTGGTTTGCTGAGTTGAACTGTGCTTGGTGTTTTTATTGGTATCATGATATTCATTACATAACTTCATGCATGTTCAGGTGTTGTAAATAAAAAATTGTGTTTCTACGTGATGAATGGTTTTTGGGTAAGTGCATATCACGATACCAAGTCGAGATGAGACATTATTTTGGTGGAGCTCATTTGGTTACTCAAGAGTTTAATATACCAAGTGGTGTCCTCTGGATTGTCATTGGGTGACAACAAGATCGGACGAGATGGTAACGCTCTCGTGCCTACTCCGTAGCCCCTCTACTAGCGGGGTTTAAAGGATGCTAGGCCACGAACATGCTAGGCGCAGAACTGGGCATTGCTCATTACAAAGTCACAAGCACGGTTATCACCCGTAGTCTGACGAAGGGAGCCAGGGTGTGCGGATGGTCCTTGCGAGAGATCATGGTGCATACAGATTTATTGAATAATGGGCCATTTTTTGGAAAAATGACGGGTTCTTGATAAATGTATATGTGGACCATTTTCTAAGAAAATGGTGGTTTTATACTCAGGCTGTTTTCTAGAAAAATTGTGGTTTATTTTAATGGAATGGTTTTGGGCCAAATGGAAATTTTAGCATGTGTTGTTAAAATATTCATTTTTGGGGAAACAATGATTTTGGGTCTCACGCATATTTCAGCATATGCACTCATATATATTGGTTGCATTAATGTAGTTTTATCTCATGAGTTTTTTACTTGGTTACTTACTGAGATTCAAAATCTCACGTGGTATTCAAACCCGTTTTATGGAATCATAGATTTTGATGCAAATGAGGACATTGAGCTTGAGAGATCGGCTCCATTAGAGGAGTGACCTTGGGTTGCTATTCATATTTTAGGGTTTGTTTCCCACTTTTGGTATGTATTTTGGGTTTGGACTATATTTTTACCAGATTATTGTATAACTTTTGAAGGCATTTTTATTTTGAGAAATATGTATTTAAAATTTTGGTACTTAGTTGACATCTTTCAATTATTCGGTGTGGTTTTTGTTGTACACTTTTTGGATGAGCACACACTTAGCACTTATCGTTTGAGGTGTGTAACCCGTATTGTCATCATCCAGACGTCATAATCCCCACATTTCCATATAAGGGAGTCGACGGCATCACTTAACCTTTTGCTCACTACTCTTCATTAGCATCGGTACTCTCTTCAACTAGGAATCTCGAGCAAGTATTTCAGCTTCCCACACTTGAAGCAAACATTTTGACCCCATAATAATGGCCCTAAATGCATTGCCTATATGCTTGTAAACTAGGATATGTTTGACTCCCTTAAGGTTGCCCTTAATGCTTGTTTAGGTAGGGCTTCTTATTCCAGTTGGGAGACTACTGCTGTTGTTGTTGCTTCTAACATTTCCTATGACTACTTAGTTTTATGCCCTTATGGATATCTTCTACTACAATGTTAGCCCTAGTGACCAAGTTCATCAAGTTACATATCCTGAGTGGCAAAATTGCTCCTTTATCGTCATTCAAACATCCTTCTTCTCCTTTTATGAAATAAGATAACATTGAATACAAGAGACAACTCAAGAAACCTGGTAGCATACTAGTCAAACGACTTTGGCCCTTGGGTCAAATCAGAAAACTATTTGGCCTTCACTTCTGGAGAGCCTAAGGAAAAAAGCTATCTAAGAAAACCTTCACTAGTCACTCCTTGGAATGGGAAACTTTTATCCCAATTCTTGCCGAAGGAATTCTAAATTTCCACCACTAGTATACGATATCCTTCAGATTTTAGGCAGCGAAAGTTACCTTCTGGTCATTTGTACGAGAAAGGAATCTGAATATTTTCTCCATTCTCTCTATCCAATTCTAAGAATCCATAATTCAAGATCTGCCATCGAAGGTAGGAGAATGGTGACAGGTAAATTACTTCAAGCAATGGCTGGCTTGTAGGACTCTAGAGCTCCCATGACCTGGCCATTACCAATGACCAGAAGAATCAAGTTGTTGTAGCAATGGTGACATCAAGGTTCTCACTATGGCCTGACCTCGAAGATCCCTCTCAATTATGGTTGTTCCTAATACTAGGTGCCATCACTCTAAAGTGGATTTTACAATTAAGATTGACGACCATTATAAATAACTAATAATAATAACAATACTAATTATCATACAAAAAGAACTCATTTATTAGCGCTGAACTTTTGACGGGGTCAGGACCATCCTAAGTAATCTTATCTAAGCTCTTCTCATTTTTTTTTTTTTTTGTTTTTTTGTTTTTTTTGCCTATAATAGGTTTATGTGCAAGTTACACAAAATCACCTATTGCAATCCAGACAATGATATGGTTATCAGAAAGCTCTTCTCACTTTTTCTTTAGATTTGTTTAGTCCATTCATCATATATAGTAGTTCACGTTTTCTTAAATTTGTTTAATAATCTCTTTTCACTTTTTCATTACAGCTTATAAATATGGTTATCAGAAACAGCCAAGAGCTAGAAATAGTCCCCTATAAATTTAAGATGGACGAATGCTCAACCTTTTACACATGTTAGATATAGTAAGACTTTGCTATCTTAGCTTTATCAGATGCTAGATAATCTGAGAGCATGGCGCTTTTTCAAACTACAATATATCTAATATTTAAAGATTCCAACAATATAAACCATGAACATATAACAAAGACAATTGCTCAACAAAAAAATCAACAGGCATCATGGGAGTTGGACAGTTGGACATGCTCAAGTGCTTGAACTAGAATTTCACCAACTTTTTCTTCATTACCAGAAACATAACAATAAGATCTGTATATGAAATCCACCAAATTCATGCTCCAGGTATTAGTTCAAAAACTATTTAAAATCTCGGGTGATTAGCAACGAACAAATCCCAAATGAAAGGATCTATCACATAAGACCACATGGAGAGAGAGAGAGAGAGAGTATAACCTATCAGCATAATATATGACGAAATTAAATTCTCCCTAACTCTTCCATAAGATCTTTACAAATACAAAGCACTACATTTTAATCAACATCATCATCCACATACCTTATCTCCTACATTCTCTTGTTTTTCCTTAACTTTCTAACAATTTATCAAAATATTAGTCATATAAAATAGAAATAAGAGCATAGAACAAAGTAATAGGATTAACAACTATTTACAATAAGCTCTTCGACAAACCCTAATTGAGGAGATGGCCCTCTGTTACGCTCAGGTTGAGACCCCCACATACAACGGTGAAACTGAGAAAGATAATTAGGGTGAAATTGAGAGTGGGAGAAATGGATGAAAAGAGAAAAAAGAGAGAGGCAAAGAGCTTACTACAATGGAGACAAGTCGAGGAAATGGCTGTTGAGCTCAGGCTGCGGCGGCGTGACAGTGGGGCAACCTAATCAAGGACTAAGAAGGGGGGGGGAGAGAGAGAGAGAGAGAGAGAGAGAGAGAGAGAGAGAGAGAGAGAGAGAGAGAGAGAGAGAGAGAGAGAGAGAGATAGAGGATTGAGAGACTCACTAGCTTCCCTCAATCACGATGGCACGATAGCAGTGAGAAGTGCCAGCAGAAACTCAAAAGAATGTAGAGAGAGAGAGAGAGAGAGAGAGAGTATCAGGCTGGGAAGAACGAAAGAAAGGAGAAGAAGCAAGTGATTTTATCTTCAAATTAAACCTATTACCTCAGTTCATTCTCGCCGAAAAAGTTAATAAAGTGGATTTTTTGTGGCAACTTTTTATTGCCAAAAAAAATTTCTTTTAATAACAAATTTTTGCTCATTGGACGTGATCTCACCACAAAAAGCCAATTTATTTTTCGGTGGACGCTATTTGTGGTATTAGCTATGTATTTGTCACTAGCCTAAATCTTGGGAAACAAATTCGTGGGAAATGGGCAAATATGTTATAGTGTACATTGGTACTATGCCACCTCTTATGGCCATTTTTAAACCTTAATAATCCCTGTTCTTACAGCTATTCAACCTTTATTATCTAGATTAAGGAATAAATTAGATCTAGAAGTCTACGCTTGATCCATATTTATGGACCCATAAGATTAGTAGATATATGGTTAACTTTTAAGAAAATAAACCTTCCTGACAATAAGTTATTGTGATTACAACTATTTATTTGGCTTAACAATTTTAATTCAAAACTCAATTAAATGCAAAAACCTTTAACCCCTAAGAGTTTCTTCATTGGCTTAGGTAAAGTTTTAGGCAAAATCTGGCTAATATGCCACTTTTTACCATATGCCTAATCACTCATAACTTGGACTTCACATTAGATTTGCTGTCTTACTCTCTATAATAATAAAATAATATTATATTTTTTTATTTTGTATATACATTTAAATGCATTATCTAATTATTTTTAAAGTACTTTATATTTTCATTTTCATAATTTCCAACCATCTATATATCAAAATACATAAAACTCGTCTATCAACCTAAATTAACTTCATATTCAAATACAAAACATTAAAAGACTTGCATAATTTCTCAACACCAAATCATTTTCATAATTTCCCAACAGCAAATCATTACAACCTTACACTCTTAATCTGTCCAACCATCAAAAGTTCATACATTTGTCAAGCCACTACATAATATGTTTATCAAAAGTTCATACATGTGTCTAGCCACTACATAATCTGTCTAGCCATTACATAATATGTCCAGCCATCAAAAGTTCAACATGTGTAGAATATCATACATGTTGAACTTTTGGTGAAAAACTTATGTAGTACTCATAGAGGATAAACTTATGCAGACAAATTCTCTGTACAATGTCACGAAATGAATCAGTTTTTTTAGTTTATGGGAAGTGTAGATGTCCAAGCTAAGGTAAACAAAGCAAGACAATCAACTTAAGATTATTGAGAAGCTTAAGTAAGGTCTGTATCAATCCTAGAGCCAGGAGGCCACCAACTGTGCCAATATACAAGGATCAATCCAAGGTATCTAGTTTGTAAGGCTGAATGGAATTTGTGGACCTATAATGGGAAAGATTCACTATGTAATTAAAAAAAAAAAAAAAAAATCTCAATAATAGTGGAACCTAATGGACTTGAGAGTTCTTTAATAGGGTCAATGAATTAGTTCTCCATGAAATCCATGAAAGGGTCAAACCGACCAAAAATACTTGTTTTCTAAATGGCCAACATTCCATTTTCTAAAACCATGGCCGCTTCAAATTATGGGTTTATGCTCTCTATACTAACATTGCTTGCCTGTTTCAATAAGAACAAGGGTCAATCATGAGCTTATCGAGCTTGCCACCTTGCTATTGAAGGATAATTTACATTCCTAGCAAACATCAATTAATGCTTGGTTTGCATTGCCTCTTCCTAGACTCGTTATCTCCACTAAATCATATCACTCTCCCTCATTCCAACCATCTCCTTTTACTTTTCTAATGCATACAGTACTCCATCTGTGAATGGTGAATCTGTTCATTGACATTTCCAGTTCATTTCCTAGTTCTAAATGGCTCTTGAACACTTAAAGTAACAACAGATAGTTCAACAATAAAATCACAAAACCAAATCAGAAAAAAAAAAATCACAAATCAACAATAAAATCTCTAACTCCTTTTTCAAACAATAAAATCAACAATAACCAAATCAGCATGCCCATCTCTATCAAATCACAAAAAAAAAAAAAAAATAACCATGCTCAACACTAAGAAAATAATCAACAAATTTTACATAAAATAATCAATAAAATAACCATCCGAATAAGAGCAAGCGTTGACAAAAAATGGGAGAGAAGTATAGAAATTAACAAGCAAGATGTTGTCGAGGAGGAGAGGCTTCACAGGGGCTCGGTAGTGGAGAGGGCGTGGTGAAGATGGCTCGGTAGGAAGGGGTTTCGGGAGTTAAAATAAAAATGGGGAGAATGAGTTTGGGAGTGAGAGAGAAAGGGGAGAGGGAAGAAAGGGGAGAGGGATTTCGGGAGTGAGAGAGAGAATGGAGAGAAGGTTGAGTAAAATGGGAGGCCTGGCAATGGGAGGAAAAACAAGGGGTTTTTTTCCTGCAAATTGGAGAGGAGTGAGAAATAGTATAATAGTTTTTTGCTAAGTTACTGTAGCTCAACATATGAGTTGAGCTACTGTAGTTAATTGTCAAATTTTTATACATATGCCTAATTCAATGTGGGGGTAAGGGCATATTAGCTAAATTTTAGCTGAAATTGGACTATTGCTAATCCGATGGGAGTGCTCTAACACTCTACATGCATATATATATATATATTGAAAGAATGAATCACTTCATTAATAAATTTAATCAAGGGAAATAATACATGGTGGACAAAATTCTAAATCAACAATATCCTCACTGACCCCTAGAGCATGCTTAGCTAAACAATCAGCAATAGAATTGGCTTCTCTCCTTGTATGAACAGCTTCCCAAACATCCATCTGAGCCAATAAGCATCTGATATCCCATGTAATAGGCCTAGTTTTATTGCAACTGACTTCAGTCTGGTTAATGCCGTTTATCACAGCTAGAGAATCCCCCTTCCAAAATAATTCTTCTAAGACCAATCTCTTGAGCAAACCTCACAGCTGGACATGCCCCGTAGGCTTCTGCAATAAGTGGATCCTGAGTGACTACTCTTCTCATCCTTTTGGCTGCAATAACATGCTTTCCATGGTCCCTAACAATAATGCCAATGCCCACTAGGTTGGTGTTTTTGCATAAAGCACTGTCCCAATTCACCTTATAGAACACTTCAGGTGGAGCTATCCAGCTACTTATGCAGGTTGAAGAAACTGGTGGATGGGACACTTCTGAGACAGCAGCATCTTTGAATTCATCCACTGCCTTCAAACTTAGTCACATCAAATCAGAAGGGTGAGTAAACTCCCCCTCAAACAGAAATCTATTCCTCCTCTGCCAAATCTTGTGTGCAATAATTTCCTCTACTTGATCTTGTCCAAAATTCGAAAGCCAAGCCTTGATTAACCCTTTGAAATCACAGATATCGAAGACAACCTTCTATAGCTTTTTGGATCCTTGACACCAGACATCTCTTGCAGCCAAACAGGTCTAGGTTACATGCAGACTTGACTCTTCTTCTGATAGACAGACAGGACACATAGGAGAGTCCACCACCTTGCGTTTATACAGATTGAGCTTGGTTGGAAGAGATTCCAAACAAGCTCTCCAAATAAAAAATTTAACTGATCTAGGCACATTGAATCTCCAAAAAGACAGCCACAACTGACTTTCAGATCCTACTATTGAACATTGTCCTCTAGCCTTCTCAATTAACTCCATTTGTAGATGATAGGCACTCCTTACTGTAAAGAGTCCATTTTGGTTGCATCTCCATATTAATTTATCAGGACACCCATTAGTACTAACAGGTAATTGGGTTATAAGATCAATTTCTCTTTCAGAAAACCAGCTCCTAATCAGAGAAAAATTCTAGCCCTTTGTCACTGGATCAATAAGGCTTACCACTTTCTCATTCAAGTTCAAAGTAGTAGGACTACTTTGGATCTTAAATGAGTCAGGTTGAGGAAGCCATCGATCTTTCCAAATGCACACCTGAGCACCATCCCCTATCCTCCAAAAGGAACCTTCATACACCAACTTTCTGGCTTCACACAGGCTCCTCCATATATATGAGGGAGAAGACCCTACTATGGCATCAAACAAAGAACTATTAGGGAAATATTTATGTTTAAAGACTTGACCAGCTAAAGAATCTAGAGATTGGAGTAATCTCCAGCATTGCTTAGCTAACAAGTCTATATTAAAGCTTTCAAAGTCCCTAAAACCAAGCCCCCCCTCTGATCTTGATTTGCCCATTTGCCTCCAAGAAACCCAATTAATCTTCCTTTCACATTCCTGTTGGCCCCACCAGAATTGTCTCATCATATTGTTTAGTTTACCAAGCAAACATTTAGGGAGTTTAAAAACCCCCATGCAGTAAGTTGGTAAAGCTTGGATTACTGCTTTCAACAGCACTTCTTTCCCAACTTTTGACAGGAATTTCAACAGCACTACATGCATATATATAAATATGTATTCGATATACATTCACATTCTTAAAATAAGTAAGACCACTTATTAACTTTGGTAACAAAAATAAGAGTTATACTGTAAGGCCGGAGGGTGATTGATCAGCTATTTTGAGAGGAATTTGGTAAAATGGTGAGGATTTGGTGGCGGCTATAGAGGAATTGCATGATTTCCATCCATATAACTGACATCAATTGAAAGGGAAAAATTAAGAAAATTTAAAAAATTTGCTTACCATTGATCAAAGATTGTGTTGGTGCCGAGAGGAGTAAAAATATATTCGTTAGGCAAAGTGAAGCGGCTAGGGGACTAAATCAAGAGTACTCTATGTGAGTTTACACAGACCAACGGAAGAATGTTAAGAGCAACAAGGAATTAAAATAGAATGTCAAGAGCTTAACAAGGATCCTTTGCTCTTAACATTCTTAGCATTCCTTAAAATGTTGGTGGTCCTAGCCAATTCACAAGAGAGAAAAAGATGGTGAGTTGCACAATATTGGAGCTTAACTTAAATAGAAGAGTACGAAAATATATATAGAGAGAGAGAGAAGGATGAAATGAGGTATACCGTAGGAAGGCTCTGACTATTTTGATAAGGAGTATATTTTCCTTACCCAAAATGGAGATGATTGGCCTTTTAGTCTATATTAACCCGATCAATCATTCAGAATGCTACTAGTAAATCTTTTGAGGAATGCTATTTATCATCCCACACTACACACTTTACATATTTTTAAATTATTTTTATTGTTTTAATTTTATTTTATTCTTGCTAAACTAATTGGGTTGTTTAACTTATCATGCATACATCACATACTTGTTATAGAAAAAATGAAAAAATAAAATAAAACAGATGTGATGTGTGGTGTGTAGGGATGATAAGTAGAATTATTCTTGGATGTATATGGACACTTGGCTTGCAGATGACATGTTACCATACCATGGAGTTGCTCACAATTTGCAACCTTCTAGTTAAGTCTGATCTGACACCCTGCCTGGATGGAGCTGATCATAGGCGTTTAGTCTGATCTTGAGGTAAATGTGATTGTGTGCTATTAAGATCCCTTTTGTTCAATGAGAGCTGTAATAGTAATTGTGAATCGCAGGAACAATGATGGAATTGAACTAAAAATGTTTGTCATATATTCTCATAAACTGTAATTACAAAAGGGCATTGGAGGAACCTTACATCCTGAGAAAACTCTTATAATAGAAATTCAGATTCCCGATAATTCTCATTTTCTCCCACCTTCCCATATATTCCCACGCCTCTCCTCATAGTACAGTCCATTCTAACAGAATTAGAAAATGATACGATGACAAGCTAAAGACTCTGGCTACATGAGAGCCATTTGAAATGAACAACATAACTAAAACGCACAGCATAAATAAATAACTACACATGCACACAGCAACAAAAAATGCATCACTTCATGGTGCCAAAACGAGCGACTCCAAGAAGAGCTAAACGAACAATTTCGACAACAGCAAATGTACAACTTCAATAACACCAAACGCGCTTCACTCTACTTCAAAATGCATCACTCCATCTTCCTCAACAACACAGTTTCCACTTTTGAACTGAACTCCCACTTCTCCACTTCAAACACAGCACCACAATTAGGGTTCTAATAATTTCTTCCCTCTTTAGAGCACCTTGCCCTTAAGGTGGGGATAGAGTTATCGGAGCCTCCATAATTTTTCCCATCTACTATCTACATCATTAACCCCTATCCATTTGGCTAAAACTTCCGTTACTGGTCTATTCCATTAATGACAAACCCTTTTATCCAGAATACTCTCGGGCTTCAGAAGGATTTTCCCACTAGAATCAATGGGGGGAAGGGTGGCAAGTGGCTGAGCTTGAGCCCCGATTTTCCATTTGAGGCACAAGACATGAAAAGTAGAGTGTATTTTTGCTGAGGAGGGAAGATCCAGCTGATATGCCAACTGGCTGATTCGTTTGAGAACCTTGAAGGGCCCATAAAACTATGGCGAAAGCTTCTTGTTGCGACAGCTAGCTATCGATTTCTGCCTATACGGCTGCAAACAGAGGTACCCCATATCTCCTTCCCCAGAGCTTCTCTCTTTTCTGTGTTTATCTACTTGATGTTTCATTCTATTTTGAGCCATAGTTAGATTCTCCTTAAGCAACTTGAGAATTTGCTCCCTTGTTTTTAAATGTTGATCCACCAAGTCATTTGATAAAGTTCCTAGAATGTAAGATAGGAACTTGGGTGCGGGGTAGCCGTATAGAGCTTCAAAAGGTGTAAGTTTGGTGGCAATGTGATAACTATTGTTGTACCACCATTCTGCTAGGGCCAACCTCAAGGACCCCTTCGTGGGTTTGTTGCTCGTATAGCACCTTAAATATCCCTGCACACACTTGTTGAGAGCCTATGTCTGACCATCAGATTAGAGATGGTAGGAAAAGTTATAGTTTAAGGATAAGCCTTGTAAGGAAAATAGCGTCCTCCAAAATGAGTTGAGAAAAATAGGATTTCTACCCGAGACTATGCTTCTCGGAAGTCCATGTTGCTTGAACACTGAATTAAAGAATTCCCTGGCAACACTAGCAATTATGTAAGGATGAGCCAGCATTATAAAATGCCCATATTTTGTGAATATGTCTGTCACCACAAAATTGGAGTTGTACCCTTCTGACACTAGCAGGCCTATGAAGTCCATAGAGATGTTTGTCCAAGCTTGATTTGGAATAGGTAAGGGCTGTAAAAGCCCTGCAGGGGGTGTAGTCTCATACTTCATAGTTTGACAAACCTCACATTCCCTTACAAGCCTTTTTATATCTCTTCTTCATACCTGCCCAGTAAAATTCACACTTGGCTCTTTGATAAGTTTTAAGGTACCCCGAATTGCTTGCCAAGGGGTGTGCATGAATGTAATGCAAAATTTCTTCCTTGAAGGGAGAGTCTAGAACTACCTCAATTTGACCCTTCCTTAGTAACAACCCTAGTTGCAACTTATAACCCCTTGAACAATCCTATATACTTGCCAAGTGCTCTCTCGTTGCACTTTACTCAGGAGATAGTTGATAAGCAACCTTGAGTTCTGTGATGACCCACTTTTACGTGTATTTTCACTGAAGGGTTGTTTTTAATTTAATTAATATATTGGTTTATTTATTTTAAATTATTGTGTTTTTAATTTATTTGATGCGGTGTTTAATTTATTTAGTCGTTTTACAGTTTTTAATATCTTTTTCGACGGATCTGTTTTGGTTTCCGGAGTGAGGACTGGACCTCATTTCTTTTCCCTCATCTTTTCTTTTTCTTTTCTCTTTTTCCATTTTCTTTTTCCTTTTCCTTCTTTTTCTTTCCTTTTCTTTCTTTTCTTTTTCTTTCTTCTCCTTTCTCTCCAGCGTATGCCGAACAGCTTCTCTTTCTCCTGCCCGTCGCTGCCCCTTTGACCGCCCAGTTCTCCGCCGTCCGGCCACCGTGTTGTGCACCACCCCCACCATTCTCTTCCCCTCCCACCAGAGATCATCCCCACCAATTTTTAGAACCACTGATCGTCGGTGGCGTGACCTACACCACCCACCCAATTTTCTTCCCCTCTCACCGGTGAACATCCCCACCAAGTTTTACCTCCATCAGAGCCACTGTTAACCACCACGAGCTCCTCCAAGCCATACGGTTCTTCACCGATTCCGGTGCCGTCGTACCACCTCCGGCCACCATCTCTTCACAGCATCTTTCCCTACCTCTTGCCGACCTACACCACCCATTTCTAGCCTCGATCCATTGCCGGAGCAACTCCCAAGAGCTCAAATCCGTTCAGCCCCTTTTTGGCCTTCGACCGCCATTTCCACCACCACCCACGGCCAAAACTTATTTCCTTTAACTTCATAAACATCCCTAGACCATTCCCTATCAATCTCGAGCCTTGGTTTATCCCCGTTCAAAAAAGGGTAATTTATTACCCACCACCACAGTGTAAATTACACTGTCACGTTTCTTTTCTTCCGCCGTTTGTAACGCCGCAAGCTTTCAAAAAATACTATATAGCACTGTAAGTATTTTCCAAACTCTAATTTTAGATTTAAATATATTTTTCTCATTCAATAAATATTTGCTGTTGGATGGTTAATTCCGAACTGAGTCCGAGGAGTTCGGGGGTCGGATGGTTTGAGGACGGAGTGCTTGGTTTTGGTTGTTTATGATTGCTTGATTATTTGAGCCATGAGGCGTGCGTTACATATTGCATACATGTGCAGTTTATTTTAATTGAGAAAATCGTGTTTTGTTGGCGTAAATGGTTTTCGGGTGCGTGTGTCTCACGAGCCCAAGCCGGGATAAGTTATTATCTCGGTGGAGCTCCTCTGGTCACTCGGGAGTGGATAATACTGAGTGACATCCCCTGGGTTGTCGCAGGGCAACGACCGGATACACAATATGGTAACGCTGTCATGTCGACTTCGTGGTCCCTAGAGTGGCGGGGACTAGAGGATGGCCTGGCCAGGTACGCGCTAGGCGTGAGTCTGGGCATCGCTCGTTTAGGTGTCATATGCGTAGTCGTTACCTGCGGTGTGGCACAAAGCCAGGGTGTGCGGATGATCCCTAGGGGAGATCATGGTGCATGCATAAATGGATCGTTTTTATGGTTTTCGGATATGGGTCATTTTCTGAGAAAATGGCGAGGATGTGTTGAGACTTTTGATCCATTTTCTGGGAAAATTGTGGTTTGGGCCATTATCTGGGATAATGGCGAAACTTGGTTTTAAGTGTTATGTTTTTGTGGGTCAAATGGGTTTTTGGCGTGTGTGGAAAAATATGATTTTATGGGTTTTGAGCTTTGGCATCCTTTCATGCATATTGTTTGAGTTTTATATGTTTTTATCTAGTGGTGTTTGGATTTTACTTACCTGCGGCACTATTTTTGGTACCTTAGATTTTGGTGCAGAGTTTGAGGAAGAGGAGGAGGCTGAGCCTGAGGATGCGGCTCCGCCGGAGTGCTGAGTTAAATTCTATGCTTTGTATTCGGATTTGAATATATATTTGTGCTTTGTAATATTTTATTATGTATGTTTTAAATAGCTTTGTATTAAATTAAGAAAAATTTTGGTACTTAGTCATTGACTTTGCTTTTCACTGCGTGTTTCTCATGCACAGTCGTTCCTTACACACACACTTGGCACACGTCGATAGGGTGGTGATCCGTGATGTCATCATCTGGACGTCTCGATTTTCCCGTATCCGAGCGTGGGGATTTGGGGGTGCCACAGGTGATATCAAAGCAGTTTGGCTCTGGGTAAAACCACATGTCCTGTAGGTAGTACCAGAATGTTTTTAAAGTTGTGTTTTAAAAATTATGTTAAGTAAAGTTGCTATTTG
Organism: Carya illinoinensis; assembly: GCF_018687715.1. Lineage (NCBI taxonomy): Eukaryota > Viridiplantae > Streptophyta > Magnoliopsida > Fagales > Juglandaceae > Carya > Carya illinoinensis. The sequence goes on from NC_056764.1 coordinate 23,879,160, forward strand.
ATTTTTTTTATTTGTTTGAACTTGTTTGCTTGTTTTTATTTATTTAGTTATGTTATTGCATGCTGGTTTCTTTTGTTTCTTGCTATGTGGTGTTGGTTTTGGTTTTTGGTTTTATGTTGATTTTTTTTTTTGTTTTCTTAAAGGGGGGTCAGAGGTTGTGTTGTGGCAGGAAAAATGGTGAGACCAAGGAAATCTACTCAGGAGCCACGGGACGATACATCGAGAGATGACTCTATAGCCCAAGCAATACGGCAGTGACGGAGTTCATGTAGCAGAATTTTAGGCCATAGCAGGCAGGGCCTTGGCCACAACAAGGAAGACCTTGGCCACAATAAGGGGGTCCCTGACCACAACAAGGAGGGCCTTGTCCACAACAAGGAGGGCTTTGGCCACAACCAGGAGGTCCTTGGCCACATTAGGGAGGGCCTTGGCTATACCCAGGAGGGCCTAGTGGCATGGTGCAAGTTGGATGCACTTATGAGCACTTTCTGGCGCATAGAACTCCACACTTCACGGCGCATAGAACTCCACACTTCACTGGAGAAGAGAATCCACTTCAAGCTCGAAAGTGGATCAAAGACTTGGAAAAAACTTTTGAGGTGTGTGGTTGCACCAAGGCGCAACAAGTACTCTACGCTAACTATCTATTGCAAGGCACCGCTTTTGATTGGTGGGATACCAAGAGGGTAATGCTGGAATCAGAATTGGGATCTTTCGCCATTGTGACCTGGCAGCGCTTCAAGAAAGAGTTTAATGATCGCTTCTTTCCCGCTTCTGTGAGGAAGCAAAAGGCAAGAGAGTTCTCAAGTTTGGTCCAAGGGAGCATGACAGTGGAACAGTACGCCCGAAGATTTATAGAACTTGGGCGATTTGCTCCCCACCTCATCGCCATAGAGGAAATGCGAGCTGAGCGTTTCTAGGAGGGACTACACCCTGATATACTCTGTATGGTGGTCAGTCATCGGATATCCACTTTTCAGGACGTAGTGGATGTCGCCACCCTTGTGGAGCGAGAGAATAATCTGGGTATGGGCTCCCCTTCAGGACATAAGAGGCGGAGTTTTTCTGGTAAAGGAAGCAGCTCGGGTTTAACTCAGAAATTTGTTTAGTGGACCAAAACTCAACCGCAAGCATCCTTAGGTGTTCGCATGGGAGGACGTGTGCCAGTTTGCGGGGTTTGTAATAGAGCCCATGTGGGTGAGTGCCCTTCTGATGGGGCTCGATGCTATAATTGTGGCCAGCAGGGTCACTTTGCCCGTGAGTGTCCAAAACCAGTTCAAGGAAGCTGTGGAGGTAGACGCGGTGGAAGAACAAATCCAAGACAAGCAGTGCAAGCCCGGGTTTATGTTGTCACACCCAGAGATGTGGATGATGAGGCACCAGCGACCCATGATGTTGGAGTAATTACAGGTATGGATTTAATTTAATGTTATGTTGGATTTGATTTTTGGTGTGCTTTGATTTCTCTGTGTATTTGGATTTTATAGGTTTATGTGTTTGGTTCAGGGAGAGTCTGTTTATATGAGTTTTATGCTTGCACTTTGTTTAATTTGGGTGCTTCACAGTCATTTGTATCTTCCACGTTTGCTCGGATGTGTAATTTGGTCACAGAACCTTTGCCGAAGTCATTGGTAGTGGCTCTACCCAATGGTGAAATGGTGTGATGTTCCAAGGTTGCTTTGGGATGCCCATTAAATTTTGATGGAAGGTTCTTAGATGCTGATTTGGTGGTGTTCAAGCTGTTGGATTTTGATATCATCCTCGGGATGGATTGGCTATACCGATATTCTGCGAGTATTAATTGCAGAAGTCGAGTAATTAGCTTTCAGCTTCCAGATGGTGATCGTCTGGAATTTGCAGGAAGTAAGCTAAAAGAAAAGCCAGTAATTGTATCGGCAATTCAAGCAAAAAGAGAGATTGCATGGGGAGCAGAAGCCTTCTTAGTTCAGATGCTGTCTACGCCGTCTAAGAAGAAGTCCTTGGTAGACATTCCCGTTGTGGAAGAATTCCCGGATGTGTTTGTGGATGACTTGCCTAGACTACCCCTTGTTCGAGAAATGGAGTTTGTTATAGACTTGGAACTTGAAGCGGCTCCTGTACATAAAGCTCCTTACCGCATGGCACCGGCTGAATTAAAAGAGTTGAAGACTCAGTTGCAAGAGCTAGTAGATAAGGGGTTCATTCAACCAAGTACTTCGCCGTGGGGTGCGCCAGTTCTGTTTGTTAAAAAGAAAGATGGAACCCTCCGTATGTGGATTGATTATCGGGAATTAAATAAGGTGACCATCAAAACTAAATATCCTCTCCCACGGATCGATGATTTGTTTGATCAGCTTCAAGGAGCAACTGTGTTCTCGAAGATTGATTTGAGATCGGGATACTACCAGTTGAGGATCAGAGACAAGGATGTGCCCAAAACTGCTTTCAGGTCAAGATATGGGCATTATGAATTTAAGGTGATGCCGTTTGGATTAGCCAATGCCCCTGCTACTTTCATGGATTTAATGAATCAAGTATTTCAGCCTTATCTGGATTCCTTTGTGATAGTATTCATTGATGATATTCTGATTTATTCCCGGGATGTTGAAAAGCATGTCTATCATCTTAGTCTAGTTCTTGGGAAATTGAGAGAACACCAGTTGTATGCCAAGCTCAGCAAGTGTGAATTCTGGTTGGAGGAAGTCAGATTTCTTGGGCATGTGATTTCCCGAGACGGAGTGGCTGCTGAGCCTAGTAAGGTGGAAGCCATTTTGTCATGGCAGCGTTCGACTACAGTGCGTGAGATCTGGAGTTTCTTGGGACTTGCCGGATATTACTGAAGATTTGTGGAGGGATTTGCTCACCTATCCGGACCTCTCACAGCTTTGACTCGGAAGAATGCAGAATTTGTTTGGTCAGATAAGTGTGAGAGAAGCTTCCAAGAATTAAAGAACAGGTTGACGACAACACCAATGTTAGCACTCCCAGAACTGCATAAGCCATTCGTAGTCTTCAGTAATGCGTCTAAATTCGGATTGGGTTGTGTCCTTATGCAGGAAGGACGGGTTGTTGCTTATGCATCTCGTCAGCTAAAGGACCATGAGAGGAATTATCCGACGCACGATTTTGAATTGGCTGTGATTGTTTTTGCTCTCAAGATCTGGCGACACCTTTTGCGAAGTATATACTAATCACAAGAGCTTGAAGCACTTATTTTTCCAAAAGAATCTGAACATGAGGTAGAAGCGATGGCTAGAGCTAATTAGTGACTACCAGTGCGAGATCAAGTATCATCCAAGGAAGGCAAATATAGTTGCTGATGCTTTGAGCCGAAAATCGCACTTGGAAGATAAAGCCGAGCCGTTAGAATTGGATTCTTTGCTTTGTGGGATGAGAAGGCTCCTTATTGAAAGTTCACAGCAAGAAGAGATTTTATCTTCAGTTCTTGATATTCGGGTAACTGATTTTGAGGAATTGAAGACTCTTCAAAGGAAGGATCCGAAACTGTTGGATATCAGAAAAAGAGTCAGAAAATCTCGAGGACCGTTGCACTATAGTATGGATAAAGATGGAATTCTTCAGTTCCGAGATCGTAGGGTGGTCCCCAAACATTCAGAATTCAAGGAGCGGATCATGGCAGAAGCTCATGTGGCCCCTTATTCTGTTCATCCCAGTAGTACAAAGATGTACCGGGACTTGAAGAAAAATTATTGGTGGGAAGGAATGAAGAGGGATATTGCCTTGTATGTTGAGAAATGTCACACATGCCGTCAAGTCAAGGCCGAGCATCAAAGACCTGCTGGTATGCTCCAACCCCTCCCTATTCCTGAGTGGAAGTGGGATGACATCATGATGGACTTTGTAGTGGGCTTGCCGAGGACGCCTAGTGGAAAAAATTCAGTTTGGGTGATTGTTGACCGGTTAACGAAGAGTGCTCATTTCTTGCCTATTAATAACACCGATTCCTTGGGTAAGTTGACACGCTTGTACGTGAAAGAGATAGTGCGGCTGCACGGCATACCGAAGAGTATAGTGTCGGATCGAGACCCAAAGTTCACGTCTCAGTTTTGGAAGAGTTTGCAGGCAGCATTGGGTACTAAGTTGAAGTTCAGTGCTGCATATCACCCACAGACAGACGGCCAATCAGAGCGCACTATTCAGACCCTTGAATAACAGCTTCCATGCGACCATTCAGATGACTCCTTATGAAGCTCTTTATGGGAGGAAGTGCAGATCGCCCTTGTGTTGGAATGAAGTCGGGGAGAGTAAGATAATTGGATCCGAAATAATTCAAGAGATGCAAAGCCAAGTTCGGATCATTAGGGATAAAATGGCGGCAGCTCAGAGTCGCCAGAAAAGGTACGCTGATACCAAGAGGAGAGAGTTAAATTTTTAAGAAGGTGATTAGGTTTATCTCAAAGTCTCTCCCATGAGAGGAGTTAAGCGTTTTGGTAAAAAGAGGAAACTGGATCTGAGGTATGTCGGCCCTTTCCAGATCTTGGAGAAGGTAGGGTCCGTCGCCTATAGAGTTGCTTTGCCAAAATATTTTGAGGATATTCATGATGTCTTCCACGTATCATCCTTGAAGAAGAGCTTTGGACAACAAGAGCCACGCTTTGTCGACCCAGAGAGTATTCAGTTGCAACCGGACCTTACTCATGAGGTTGTTCCGTCGCAGATCATGGATTGGAAAGAGCAACAGTTAAGGTCCAAGACGATACCTTTGGTTAAGGTGGCATGGGGAGGTCCGTTAGCTCAAGATTTCTCTTGGGAGAAAGTAGCGGATCTGAGGGAGCAGTACCCATACATGTTTGAGTAATGACGGTACATTTCTTAATCTTGGTCACAGGTGGTTTTATGTGGAATTATGTGGCTTGTTTTAAGTTGGTGTTTGATCTTGCAAATTTTGAGGACGAAATTTGTTTTAAGGAGGGGAGGATGTGATGACCCGCTTTTACGTGTATTTTTACTAAAGGGTTGTTTTTAATTTAATTAATATATTGGTTTATTTATTTTAAATTATTATGTTTTAAATTAGTTTTTAATTTATTTGATGCGGTGTTTAATTTATTTAGTCGTTTTACGGTTTTTAATATCGTTTTCGGCGGATCTGTTTTGGTTTCCGAAGTGAGGACTGGACCTCATTTCTTTTCCCTCATCTTTTCTTTTTCTTTTTTCCTTTTCCTTTTCCTTCTTTTTCTTTCTTTTTTCTTCCTTTTCTTCTTCTTTCTTCTCCTTTCTCTCCCGTGTACGCCAAACAGCTTCTCTTTCTCCTTCCCGTCCCCGCCCCATTGACCGCCCAGTTCTCCGCCGTCCAGCCACTGTGTAGTGCACCACCCCTACCATTCTCTTCCCCTCCCACCAGAGATCATCCCCACCAATGTTTAGAGCCATTGGACCAACCATTAACCGCCACGAGCCCCTGGAAGTTATGGCACCTGCCTGTTTTTCTCCCCTGTCGCCGGTTGCTTTCACAGACCACCCACCCAGTTTTCTTCTCCACTCACCGGTGAACATCCCCACCTCCATCTGAGCCACCGTTAGCCACCACGAGCTCCTCCAATCCATACGGTTTTTCACCGATTCCGGCGTCGTCGCACCACCTCCGGCCACCATCTCTTCACAGCATCTTCCCCTACCTCTTGTTGACCTAAACCACCCATTTTTGGTCTCGATCCATTGTCGGAACAGCTCACACGAGCTCAACTCCGTTCAGCCCCTTTTTGGCCTTCGAACGCCATTTCCACCACCACCCACGGCCAAAACTCGTTTCCTTTAGCTTCATAAACATCCCTAGACCATTCTCTATCAATCCCGAGCCTTGGTTTGTCCCCGTTCGAAAATGGGTAATTTAGTACCCACGGCCACAGTGTAAATTATACTGTTACTTTGCTTTTCTTCCGCCGTTTGCAACGCTGCGAGCTTTCAAAAAATACCATATAGCGCTGTAAGTATTTTCCAAACCCTACTTTTAGATTTAAATATATTTTACTCATTCAATAAATATTTATTGTTGGTTGGTTAATTCCAGATTGAGTCCAAGGAGTTCGGGGGTCGGATGGTTTGAGGACGGAGTGCTTGGTTTTGATTGTTTGTGATTGCTTGATTATTTGAGCCATGAGGCGTGCATTACATATTGCATACATATGCATTTTATTTTAATTGAGAAAATCGTGTTTTGTTGGCGTAAATGGTTTTCGAGTGCGTGTGTCTCACGGGCCCAAGCCGGAATGAGTTATTATCTCGGTGGAGCTCCTCTGGTCACTTGGGAGTGGTAATACTGAGTGACATCCCCTGGGCTGTCATAGGGCGACGACCGGATCACACGATACGGTAACACTGTCGTGTCGACTCTGTGGTCCCTAGAGTGGCGAGGACTAGAGGATGGCCTGGCCAGGTACGCGCTGGACGCGAGTCTGGGCGTCGCTCGTTTAGGTGTCACATGCGTAATGGCGAGACTTAGTTTTAAGCGTTATGTTTTTGTGGGCCAAATGGGTTTTTGGCGTGTGTGGAAAAATATGATTTTATGGGTTTTGAGCTTTGGCATCCTTTCATGCATATTGTTTGAGTTTTATATGTTTTTATCTAGTGGTGTTTAGATTTTATTTACCTGCAACACCATTTTTGGTACCATAGATTTTGGTGCAGAGTTCGAGAAAGAGAAGGAGGCTGAGCCGAGGATGCGGCTCCGCCGGAGTGCTTAGTTAAAGTCTATGCTTTGTATTCAACTTTGAATATATATTTGTGCTTTGTAACATTTTATTATGTATGTTTTAAACATTTTTGTATTAAATTAAGAAAAATTCTGGTACTTAGTCATTGACTTTGCTTTTTGCTGCGTGTTTCTCATGCACATTCATTGCTTACACACACACTTGGCACACGTCGATAGGGTGGTGACCCATGATGTCATCATCCGGACGTCTCGATTTTTCCGTGTCCGAGCGTGGGGATTTGGGGGCGCCACAAGTTCCTCCACCCAATCAGGAATGGGAAACGAAATTAATACCGAGCATTCAAATTTTCCTTCCACTTCCCGTTTCCTAGGCTGTGAATCAACAACTATGTTTTCCTTGCCCTTCTTATAACGGATGACAAAATCATAGCCCATTAATTTACCTATCCACTTTTGCTGGATAGTGGTGCCAAATCGTTGTTCCAACAAGAACTTAAGGGCCCGTTGATCTGTTTTAACAATAAACGATTGCCCTAACAAATAAGCTCGCCATTTTTGGAAAGCTATCACTAGAGCTAGAAGCCCTTTCTCATAAGTCAATAATAGTAATGCTTTACCCTTCAACAACTTACTCATTTATGCAATTGGTTGGTCTGATTGCATTAACACAGCTCCTATCCCATGACCACTTACATCACACTCAATCAAGAATGAGTGAAGTTTGGTAGTTTAAGGATAGGTGGTTGTGTGACTGCCACCTTGAGATCCTCAAAATTTCTTGTTGACTTTACATCCAACTCAAAAGCATTCTTTCTTAGCAAATCAGTAAATGGCACCGCAATTAATCTATAATTCCATATGAATTTTTTGTAGTACCCCGTGAGGCCAAGGAAGGCTCTTAAGGACTTGATATTTTTTTGTATTGGCCAATCTAACATGGAAGAAATCTTTGTGGGGTTGGCTTTAACCCCTTTTTCTGTGATTATATATCCCAAGTTGTCAATCTCCTCCATCCTAAACTTGCACTTGGACAGCTTCGCAAATAGTTGGTGTTGCTGTAGAATCTGTAATACCCTCCTCAAATGGTTAGCATGTTCTAAAAACATCTTGTTGTAAACCAAGATGGTGTAAAAAATAAAACCAGAGTGAAGTTTTGTAGGAACTGTCTGAACAACTCATTCATAAGCCCTTGAAATGTAGAGGTTGCATTTGTACACCCAAAGGGCATTACAAGAAATTCGTAGTAGTCCTCATGAGTTTGAAAGGTCATTTTCTCAATGTCTTCAAGCCTAACCCTTATTTGGTGGTAGCCAGAGCGTAAATCCATTCTAGAAAACACCCTAGACCCATATAACTCGTCCAGCAACTCATCTATTACTAGTATGGGGAATTTTTCCTCCGCTTTTTCTTGATTCAAGGCCATGGAATCTACGCACAGGTACCAACTTCCATCGACCTTTCTCACTAACAACACAGACTTGAACTGGGCCTTATTACCCCTGATTGTAATAACTCAAAAACTATCTTCTCAATCTCTGTTTTCTGATAATACAGGTAACAGTATGGTCTAGTAGTGATTGGTTGGGTCCCTTCCTTCAACACTATCCTGTGGTCATCGGCATGGGGTGGAGGTAGCCCTTGGGGATGCTCAAACACTTCTTTAAATTCATTCAACAGTTTCAGAATTTCTTCTTGTATTGGCTCATCTTGTTTGCTTTTTTTCTCATGCAGCAATTGTAGCAACAACCCCTTTCCCCTGCAAATAGAAGCTAACATGGCTCTATTCTACCCCTTAAATGATACTTGATGTAAATTCATCCCTTGCAACCTGACTTCTCTATGGTTATAGAAACATTCCATAGATAACTTTGAAAAATCCCAAGTTATGGGTTCCAAAGTTTCCAACCATTTAACCTCCAAAACCGTATCACAACCCCCAAGAGGTAGTAAGTAGAATGATGTCAAAAACTGATACCTTGAAATTTAATGTTAACCACTTCACATCCTCACTATGAATAACCTCACCATTAGTGATTTTAATAGATAGTTGCCTATTGTCATTGATACAAAGTTTGTTCTTGTAAGCAATAGAGGGATCCAAAATGTTGTGTGTGCTACCAAAATTAATTAAAATGACTATAGTCTCATTACCAATTCTACCAACTATTCGCATGGTGTTATGGCAAGGAATACCGGAAATGGCATTTAGAGATATTTCAAGATCTGTTACTGTTGTTTCGGACCCCATTGCATCCTTCCCTTCACTTGTCATTAGCTCTTCCTCTTCCTCATAAGGCTCCCCTGCTTCATCATTAGCTTGTAACATATAGATTTTATGACTTTTGCAGTGGTGAAAAGGATTCCACTTCTCATCGCAATGGTAGCATAAACCCTTTTTTCTTCTTTCATCCATTTATGTAGAAGCGATCTTCTTTGCTAGTTGGTATGTTTTCTGAGATTTATGATTGTTTTCCCCAAGTTGAGACCACTATGAAGGGGCTACTACAAACCTCTCAGCGAACTGTTTGAGTCTTCTTCTAGAGCAACTGAAGAATTCCTCCTGGATTTTGGCTAGCCTAAAAGTAGTGCTCAGATTGATAGGATTCAACATCCTTATGGGCAAATGGATCTCGTCTTTCAAGCTGCTTAGGAAGCAACTGAGCTTGTGGTGATCAGACAACCCTCTCATGCAATTAGAAAGGTTCTCAAACTGGGCCTTATATGCTACGACAGTAAAGGCTTTTTTGAGATGGGTGAGGGCCTTCATCGGGTCGTTGTAAGCCGTGGGACCAAACCATATCAATAAGGATCGGATGAAGGTCTCCCATGAGTTAAACTACACGGTATCCAATGCATCTTGGTACCACACCAAGGCCTATCCATCCATATGGTAAGATTTCATTAATAAACGATTCCCATGAGGTGTTTGATGGAACTCAAAGTATTCAGTTGCCTTGAATACCCAACCTGCTAAGTTGTCACCTTCAAAATGAAGGAAATCTAGTTTCGAAAGCCCCCTCCCTTCCGGCAGGCAATCAAAAGTTCTCTTACCATCGTGGCCTTCACATTCTGGCATCATTTGCATATCTATATTTGGATTTTTGTTTTGATTTGCTACTATTATGCCCACCATGTCAGTAAGCTGATTCAAACGTTTCGTTATCTTGTGTATAGCTTCTTTTTGGGAATTCACCTAGAGTTGTAAAAAGATCTTGTTGTTGCTACTTGGAACGGGTGATATCACTTGTTAAGATCCCTTTTCTTCAATGAGAGCTATAATAGTAATGGAGAATCACAGGAACAACGATAGAAATGAACTGAAAATACTAGTCATATATTCTCATAAATTTTAATTACAAAAGGGCATTTGAGGAACCCTACTTGCTGAGAAAACTCTTACAATAGAAATTCAGATTTCCGATGATTCTCACTTTCTCTCATGTTCCCTTATATTCCCACACCTCACCTCATAGTACACTCCATTATAATAGAATTACAAACTTGATACAATGAAAAGCTAAAGACTATGGCTACATGACAGCCACTTGAAATGCATAGCATAACTAAAATGCACAGCATAAGTAAATGACTACACACACAGAGCAAAGTAAAACGCATCACTAAATGGTCCCAAAATGAGCAACTCCAATAAGAGCTAAATGCCCATTTTCAGCAACAACAAACGTATAGCTTCAGTAACACCAAACGCACAGCTTCACTCTACTTCAAAACGTAGATCTCCATCTTCCTCAACGATGCCGTTTCCACTTCTAATACATCTCAGGGCTTTCACTTTTGAACTGAACTCCCACTTCTCCACTTCGAACAAATCACCTTAGTTAGGGTTCTAACATGTGTTTGGGGTCTTTCCTATCTTAGTTTTTGTTCCCTATAGTGGTTTTGCCTTTTCAAAGCTTAAAAAACCGTTTTATGAACCTATTGATGAAATGTTGTGCATATGTTAGATATTTTGACAATTACTTTAACTACGCGTTTCAGATTTGCATATAATTAAAACTATTTAAAAGTTATTTTTTATGTGAACTCTCAAAATAGTTGTTTTCTCTTTCAAATCATCAATTTTGTTAATTCTTGCCGAGAGATATTTATTGTCCCACTCTTCTTATCTCGTCTCATCTATCTCATCTAATTTTCTTCCCAAATATCATTCAAAGAATCAAACACAAATACTTTCAAACTAATCATTATAACTTTTCAAATTTTTTAAATAAAAAATAATTCAACGTTTTCAAATCTCAAAACAATAATAATATAAAAAACTATATTATAACAATATTTTAACTTTATAATATTTTTTATTCAACTTTTCTTTCTCATTTCTTAAAACTTAATAAATATTTATCTCAAACTATTTCACTGCTATTCACAAACTATCTTACTACAATTCACAAAATTCTTATATCATCTCATTCCCCAAACATCCCCTGAAGTCTTTTTTCAATCTCAATGTTGTAATTTTTATTGAATAACTAGCTATTGGAATAATCTTAATTTTTGTGTGTCATCACCAATTTATTTGTATGTTCTTAATTAAGAATTTTATTTTACACATTAATTAAGAGTTTAATATCGTTGAGGTATTGTTTTACGTCTTCCCATATTAATCGAAAAATTTTCACAATATTAAATTAGATCTTTTTATTTTGTGGTTCCAAAACACAATATATCATTTATCTTTACTGTTATTTATTTATTCTAATCTAAAGCATTTCTTTTTTTAAAGGAAAAAATCGGATGATCTTATTGATAGCCTTGATCAAATGAAGGAATGAATACAAGAATATAAATAGTCCCCCTTATCAACTCATGTATCCTCCAAAAGGTCTAAAGGCTTCTTTGCTAAAATGTGGGCAGCAGCATTTGCATCCCCTCTATAAATTTCTAATACAGGAAGGGTTTGATCTTTCCTTTGTCACTCGATAGAAAATAAAGCATAATACAAAAGAAAATGGAGAAAGAGAGAAAGAGACTTTGAGGGCTAAATCTTTACTTTCTCAATTGTTATTGAATACAAGACATATCCCTATTTATAGGAAAACTATCTTGAGACAAGATAAGGTAAATATCTTAAACATTATGAAAATCAAATCAAGATAATATCAAATCAAAGTAATTTAATAATTAGGAAAATCAAATCAAATAAATATCATTCCCCTCAAACTCAAGGTGGAGAATTTTAGAATCTTGAGTTTGAAATTTGAAAGTGACATTTATATTCATTAATTGATCACCGATGAGATGATGTTATTGGTGATAAAGTGAGGTAAAGAATTTTAGAATCTTGAGTTTGAAATTTGAAAGTAACATTTATATTCATTAATTGATCATCAATGAGATGATGGTATTGGTGATAAAGTGACTTGCAACTAGAACATCAAATCCGGAATTGTGGCCAACAATGTGGCCAACAATGGGCTATATATATGGCTGTGGTCAACTATTAAACCAAAATCAAAAAGTCAAAATTGGATCTGGTACTTTAAAAAATGCACACAACACATCAAAACCCAATAAAAATGTCTCAGAATTAATAGAAATACTCCAAATGCATTGATTTAAGATAACATATAATTGAAAACTGATGAAGATTTTGTGAGAGATAAAGCTAGAGGAATAATACATATTCCATAGAATCGAGCCTAGCGTTACCCAAGTGTTCTGATACTATGATAAAAAAATAAAATATAATATTAAAAAAAAAGATGGAAAAAGACTGAAAGAGATCACTTTGAGAGTTACATCTTGACTTTCTCAATTGTTACTGAATACAAAACATACATTCCTATTTATAGAAAAATTACATTGAAACAAGATAAAGTAAATTATATCTTAAAAATTATGAAAACAAATCAAGATAATACCAAATTAAATTTCACGTTGAAATGTCTACTAGGGGAAGGTCAAAGCATGGAGGTTCTTCTAATAGTACGGTCGATACATTCTTAGGCCGTTAACTTTTATTAGAGTGTCAGGTGAAGATCAACGATTTTCAAGATCTTCTCTTCGAGGGCCGCTCCTTGACATTGGTGTTTGTGCAGCGCAGTTGGTCACTGGCTCTAGACCAAAGGGATGAGGCGTTCTCGTTCTTGGCATATATTGATCTTGTCACCGACTTTTATAGAGGGCTCGGTGCCTTTGGTCAAGATGCTGATGGAAGATATATATTATCAGCTTATGAGGTATTTCATTCTTGTTCTTGGCAGACATACTTGTCGATTTTATCGGTATCGCACATTTGGGGATTGTATATCCAAACATAGTCTACAGCTGAAGACGAGGGCAATGATACTGATGGACTGGATAGCCTCTCGAATGCTGAGGTGTATAGGTTGGTTGTTGGTCCAGATACTCCTCCTTATGATGGGATGAAGAACATCAAATAGGTTAATTTATCAGATTTTTACAAGATTATTAACTTAATGATCAACCACAACACTGACCCTCGGCAGCACAAGACAAAGGTTGGCTTAGATAGGTCAAGATTTATGATACGCATCACTCGTATGATGCCTATCGACCTAGTAGGTTATATATTCATTAGGATGCTATCAGAGGTTTCATACATTACGACAAATATTTTGCGGTTTTCCTCTTGATCACACGATTCCTATTATCGATCGGAATCCTACCTAATGTTGTTAAGCATATCCGAGAGCCAATTGGACTGATCAAATCCTCCATGCTGTTAGGGAGCATGGAGCACTTGAGACTTTGTCTTCGTGCTCCTACTACAAAGCCAATACTACAGAGCCAATCGATACTTAGACCAGAGATGCACACCTAACTCACTCAAAAATGAGTAGCACAAAGGCTATCCCAAGTGCGTGCAAGAGGATGTCGCTTAATAATTATGAATAAATTCTTAGATCATCTTCTCAGGAAAAGTTACTTAAAATCAAACTCATTTAAAATGGTGAAAATATTCACAAAGAGAAAATAAAAATGATGGTATGTGCAATGGATAGAAGAGTACAACAAGAATGAAAAAGGGGCACTAGTCATGGACTAGATTCATAATTTTAGAGTTTTGAGTGTCGAAATGAAATGTAAAAGACTGACAAATTGAAATTAATAATAAAAAAAATCAACTAAACTGAACAATCTTAATTAATCTGAAAATTAAACAATAAAGCTGAAATTATTTAAGTCTTAATTAAACTCTAATCAATCTAGTATGTAATGGAACTAAGAGATTAATAAAACTAAGCTAAGAATTAAATTAGATTAGAAAGTAATTAACAAAATAAGAACTGAAAATTGAAAAGCTCCAAAACCAAAATTCTAGAGTTCATCCTTGTATTCGCATAACAAACTCTCAAAATTAATCTAGAACAATTGTAATCACTATTAAATGAAAGCTTAAAAAAATGAAAAAAAAAATAATTTAAAGCCAAAAATTTCAAAAATATTTCATAAACTTTAAACTGAAATTAAATAAAAAGTAGGGAATAAAAAGAGTAAGCCAATTGAATGAAAATAAAAATTGAAAGCAGTGAAGGAGGTTAGACTGTAGCAGCAATTAGATCCCTCAAAGAGTTATTCAAGGTCACTATAGTTCCTCTTTTACCAATTAATAATTCCATACGACGTTAAACGAAAACACCTAAGAGCAAAATTAGTGCAGCTTGAATTGAAAACTCTCCCAAGAGAAAATAGAAGTATGCGGCTCTATATTTGTTGCGGCTTTGAGATGAATAAAAAAACGAGAGAAGGAAAAAAAAAAAAGTGTGCTACGCATAAGGGAATAAAAGTGTCCGTGTAGTCTTGAACCCCCTCAAGGAAAAATAACATTGTGCCGTAGGTCAAAACTCCCAATGAGATTTGAATTTCTCCTACCACTACCAATTGACATGTGGCACTCAATGATTCTCTTTCTAACTCCATGAAGACCAAGTCAAACCAAAAGAGCTACTAGCATATGTCTCCCACGTCCAACTCCATGAAATGAAGAACAAGTTAAAGTCACATTTTCATTTATTAATCTATATAAAAAAAATTATAAATAAGAATTATAAATAAAATAAAATAAATTAAAAATAAAGAATAGAATATAAAAAATATATTATGCATGTAAAGGAATATTATCTAATTAAATCACAAGTTATAAAATTAAGCATAAATTCATCCTATTAATCAATTTAAATCACAATTCAGATTTGTGCATCTTAATCATTTTTTCATCTTAAACTAATAATAATATAATGAAAGAATTAAAAGAAATATTAGTTTTAAATATATAAAATATGTAATAATTCAGCTCAATCAACACCCAACATATCATGGAGTATCAACCAGTGAGACATCTACACAACCAGAGGCATCAGACACTGTTACTCCTAATCAGATTGCTGATATAGTGCATATGAAAATACAGGCTACCTTCTCTGACTTACGTACATAAATTACGAGTATCATTTCTGAGTTAGTTGTGAATGTTGATCGCATGTCTCAGACTCAGGAGATGATATCTACTCAATTGACATAGATAGAAGCAAGAATAGATGCAATCGAGGATGTTCTCAAAGAGTTGGCTGGGACATAGTATTTTATATATTTTATTTGTATTTTGTTTTATTTTTAGTATGGACTGTATTTGATGTTTGGTGAGTTTAATACATTATGCATTATAAATTTTTTATAAATTAATTTTTGATTACTATTACTATTTCTTTAATTTAATTAATTAAATTAGTGTATCTATTCAAACGCCATATTACCATTCAAATACTGTACACTGTTCGAACTTGGTGAACTACATGTTTGAATGGTGTAGAGTGCTGCTCAAACGGTAAATCAGTTTTCGCTCTTAACTCACTAATTTTTCTCCATCCTTGATTAATTATTTTATTATGAACAAAATTTATCTTTTCTAAGTATACCGTTCGAACACTTTTGAACACGTTCGAACAATCTGTATGTTTCAGTATTTTTTTGTAATGAAATCAAAATTTTTGTCCTAAATCCAACTTTTTAATTGGAACGATTTTCATTTCGTTTTAAAGACAACTCGTCCCAATAGCTCAAAATTTTTGCAGTCAGCTAATTTGATAATTATAAAAAGGGCTTTGTTAGATACAATCGATAAATACAGTCGGCGTGCAGTCGGCTGTATGGAATGAATAAAAAAAATTATAAAAAATTATTTTATATTCTTCACGACTGCACGCCGACTATATTTCTCGACTGTAAAAAATATTTCTCTTTATAAAAAATCAACTTGGAGTCTTCAGTACTCGACGTCATCATACGTAGAATCTTTATCTTCACGTGCAGCATTACGTGTTGGACTTGACATTTACTTGTGTTTTTCAAAATGGAATTTGCCTAACACGACATATGGTAACTTAGGGATTTAGACAAATAGAGAATATTTTTACCAAGTTCATCAAACGGATTAAAATAATTAGAATACATTTGATTGTTCAAATATTCTATGTGCACTGCATATAGATGTTTCATACGACCAATGTGCACTGAAAAATACTGCACACAATTTGCATACTTTGAGATTGTACAAATTATTTTTCTCTATCATTATGACAACGCCATTTTTTAGACCATGCGTTTTGGTTTGAAAGGAATACAAAAATCGATTTCAATGGTACATGAACATAAAAGTGGAGTCATACTTCAATTCGTACATGATCAATTCAAGTCATACGTCCGACTTAAAATCATAATGAGATTAACATAATAACATCCATATATTGAATGGTCATGACCATTAATTAATAACCTCAAGTAGTTATCGTCCAAATATTTCAATAAAGAATGCCCATTGATCTCGAAAGCAATAATCTTCATTTGCTGGATACGTCGTCTTAATATTCTATTTATGTTCACTCAGGATTTTTATTTTTATTTTTTGATTCTCATCACCGTCATGTCACTCGTACGGAAGAAGAAATAATTTAATAGAAGCAATATTGAACCTACCAAGAAATCAAGTTTGTTGGTTGGGCTTTTACTCTTGTGCAAATAAATAAGAATAAACTCTACACTCGCCGAGTATCCATTACGAGATAGTCCGATGCAATTTTTTAATTTATTTTTATTTAATAATTAAAAAGATATTTTTTAACTGGTGTTGTAATTTTTTTTTAAAAGAAATATATATTTAAAGACACGAAAAAAATAAATCAAAAAATAAAAAAGAAAATGAAAACTTGTCGGTAGCGGTAGCATCTCGGGCTACACGTACAGCCTACACGTCTATAAATGTATCCTTAAGTCGTCGTTTCATTTTTTCTTTAACTAAAGTCGTCGACATACAACGATCATGCAACCTGCTACCATTATATTAAGGGAAAATCTTAAAACAGAATGCAGTGTGCAGGTGTCCTGTTTACACCCTTCACGAATTAGAACTTGACACCTCAATATTTTGTAGATAAATGAAATGTACTCATTTCATATTATAAGATTATAACAAAATTTTATGAAACGAATTTAAATTTGATGTACTCACTCACCCGTAAGCGGTGATTAGCACCACCCAGTATAATTGCAAAAGCACCCCGTGGAGTACTGGCCAGAATTAGTTGCAAAAGCACCTCGAATCGGGATGATTTGCAAAGCGACAAATCTGAACGAATCCATGCCAGATCTGGCATATTAGTGTTGAAAGAAGTAGAATTTGTGTTGGAACTGTTTACATCAATGCAGGAACCATTTATTGTGACTTTTGGTCATAGTATTATAGTCTATTTATCAAACTGTATCAAGACTATTTCAAGTAGCTTCTCTTTATAGAAAATGAGTGGAGGTTATGACTGTAATTGAGCCAAGCCGAGCCGATCTTTGGCTTGCTGAACTCAAATCGACTTAAAATATGCTCAAGTTGGAGATTTTTATTTTTTATTTGTTCGAGCTTAACTCGGTAAGCTAAAATCTTAACTTGAGCTTGAGCTCAAACTCGTCTAACAAATTAGCCAAGCTCGAGCTCGAATTATTTAATAATTAATATTTTAGAAAAATAAAAAAATAAAAAAAAAATATAATATTGAATTTATACAACTAACAACTAGAACTTCTATTGAAGTATAAGATTTTAAAATTTTAATTAATATCTAACTAGTTGATATTTATCCATAATAATAATAAATTATATGCTTGCATATATTATTAATACATACACATAATGTGATAGCATATATCTATTTCATATATGGTTCTTATATAATAGTATATGAAATTATTAAATCTTATCGAGTTTGATTTAAATTTAACCGGACGAGTACTGAGCGGGTTATTGAACAGATTAGTTCCTTTACAGCCTTAATGTGGGGTCAAGTTATTGCTCTTTTTATTTTTTCTTTTTTTCTTTTTCCTGTGTTGTACTAGCTAGTTTGGGATGAATGTCGATGCCTCCCTATTATCTCTTGTATCCTGTAACTCTTATAAATTTACAATATGCATGATTAGAAAAAAGAAAGTTTCAACAGGGATATCTTTCTTCATTAATATTATAATCTTATAATTATACAAAACCACTCATTATTATTTTTCTTAATGACATGGTCATTAATTGAAAATCGTATTTATTATTGTTGTGGGCATGGTATATTGTTTTGAATAAATAAATTCTAACACTAGTCTTTCTCATTCTATGAGGAAATTGCTTTTTCTCGTATTGTTCTGAATAATGGAAAACCATGCATACTGTCAAAAATATTTCTAGCACCCACATATTGACTAATAATGAGGAGCAAACATCAAAACACAATTTTCTGGTCTCGCCCAACTGGTGTGGGGAAGAATCACATGTTTATTGTATAGCTGTCGTCCTTGCAATATATCATGCATGTTTCAATCTTTTCAAAATATTCACTGTTTTGTCAATTAATTTGGTATTGATTCTCATTTTTCACAGCTTTTGTTCTTCTTCTGCATATATATAATATTATTTCCTTATAAATTATATATATATATATATATATAGGCGGCCTTCACGAGGTGATCACTACAAATTCTAGAAATTCATTTGATGATCTGAAACCAACGTATTTGAAACCCGACTATTAAAACTTTAGACTGAAGGCAGTTGGGACGTACGCCAGATACGAACAGACAGTACTTTCTCCTTTCGAATACAAAGGGCATGGAGTACGTACGTAAGTTCATTTTTCAATACCGTACTATATACTCGACACAAGAAACGGAGAAAATGATGATCAACGTATGCATGCAGGCGGAAAATTTTCAGTTGATCTCATATTAATTCTCATAAAAAGACAAATGTCGTTACTCAAAACCTATGTGTCTGTCTAATTCAGCTGCAATGCAACAGGTCTTACATAATCTAGTCTCTACTAAATGGTGAGCATCCACATTATAGACATATATGTTTATAATTAAAGACCATCGCATGTGTTAATTAATAACGTGTTTCACCCCATTAATAGTACAAATAATCTGCAACGAAGTGAGAGGGTGGCATGGGATGCCCAGTGGAACTTCAATACCTATATTAGAGGGAAGTTGTCTCAATATAAGTATATGAATAAACATATCAAATGTGTTAACTATAGGTATTATTTATCGGAGCTTGATAAAGGTGATAAGAACTTGATCCACAAGAATCTGATTTAGATGATGTTGAGTTGTCAAATAGTACATTGATCGCGCTAAGATACCTTGAACTAGCAGATCAGTGCAAAAATGGTAGAAAACTATGATTTTTTCCTTATTGGGGTAGTTTTAGGTTTGCTTCAATATTTTGACCATAACTTTAACCACGGGTATCAAAACTGTACATATGACCCCAATTTTAAAAACTCTTTTAAAGGCCTAAATCCATTGTTTTCCCTTCCAAATTCTCATTTTAGTTATTTTTTACCTTTTATGGTAATATTTCATTTATCATTTAGAAAGTGGTTCTGAGCTCAATTTGAGCCACATTTTTGTCAGATTACCTTTTTTCTATTATATATTTAATTTTGGCATGATTATTGAGATTTTGCTGTGTTTGGTAAAATTTTAAGATGGACAATTTTTAGCTATTACAGCCTGGCTTGTGAGTTGATTTTGGACATTCTTGGATTAGATAATTTTGAATTGAGTATCAGAGTTATTTTCTCTGTATTTTTGGAAGAATCTCTTATCTTCCTTTATTGTGAATTATCTGTTGAAACTACATTGTAGAATAATCACAATTTGTCTAGAGTCAGGACTAATCTCCAAATATTATCTTAAAGACCCTTCGTATTAAGTGAAGTGATCACCTTCTTGATCAGTCGTAGATGTTATCTACTCATGTTATCTATAACACGTATCAACAAGACCAATCCCTGGGCTCGTAGTTCTACCCTTGGCGTCTAAGACTACTTGGGCCTTTTCATATATATGAGTTTATTCCTCCAAGCCCCTAAATATCCCTTCCAACATCTAAGAAATTAGAAGATGATGAATGTCCAACGAAAAAATGAAGGAAAATTCTATACATCATACTACTATACCAATCTTATTCCATTAAGTAAGATATGGTACATTTACCAACATTGAATGATCATTTATTACATGCTTCTATATCATCAAATGGTGATAAATACGACATATCATATATAATGAGATGTAAGTGAGATGTTAGTGTATTATATTTTTTTTTAAGAAGAGCCGAAAGTCGCACACATAGCAGCCCCGTCCTAATTTTATTAAAAAACTCTCACTTGTGGTGGAGAAAAATCGTGGTTACAACCCAAAGCCTGGGGACTACAAAAAAACCAAAACCTAGACCTTAAAAACCAATAATATAAACACAAATACAATACATTGGCCCTAGGACAACAAAACAAAAACCTCAAAACAAAACCTGCAAAAGACAAACCTGCATGAACAAAGATTAAGAAAGGAAATAACGGAGTGCAAAGAGGGACATACCTAGAGATAAAGTCAGTGCCCGTAACATCTAGCAACATCTTCGAATTTTCTGAAGGTAAGGGAAACCTCCTTTGTCCAACCGGATATTACCTCTAATGTGAGTAGGCAGCTCTGATAAAGAAGACTAGAAACTAGTTTGACCATTGGCACCCAGTTTGGCAAAGCCATCCACGACCGAATTACATTCTCTAAAGCAGTGACCAAGAGAGACATGAAGCCCAGCTAGACGACTTTGAATTTCATCCCAATAATCTTTCATGTACCATAGACCACAATGTTTGTTCCTCAACCAGTTAAGGACTAACATGGAATCAAGTTCAATTTCCACTGATACAACACCCATTAAACCAATGTGACGATGCCCATGTAGTAAACCCATCAACTCTGCATGATTATTAGAGTTATGCCTGGTTTCAATAGCAATCCCACAAAGCATGTTACCTTTATCATCCCGAATAATGCTGCCTGCACTTGAAGGACCTACCAAGAGAACAACCATCCACACTCAATTTAACCCAACCCTGCTTAGGAGACTTTCATTTAACCGGAATAACTATCTATTTTCTCATAACATTAATAGGCATATTGAAACAATGTAGAACTCCTTCATCTTGCACTACAAGAAAAATGGATTTTTGTAACCAATTTATAGTAACGAAAAGACTATTTTGGTTGCATTTATAGCAACGAAAAGACTATTAACAACTAAAATAGTATTTTCGTTGCTATAAATTAGTAACAAAAGCTCATTTTTCTTATAGTGTTGCTTAGTGAGCAAATTAACATCCTTAAGCTTTAATGCAATCTGGGAGACCCAATATTTGATAGAACACCACACATGTTGTACCGATTCCATCAAACCTTCCATCCTGGCCTTACAACGCTGACCCCATAAACATATTGTATAGCATTACTCAAAAGTGAAAAGATTGCGTGCATTCAATTATGTTTGTTCAAGTATAACCATAAATCTTGAGCAAAAAACAAAAAACTCATTCACAATATGAAATGCTTGTTTTAGCCTATCTATCTACATAAACAGTACTAATATATTGATGGAATATACAGCAAGCTAGGTTTAAAATAATGTGAGGCCAAAGACCCTCTCTATCTCAATCAATTGATGCAACACTTGGTGTATCATAATGAGATACAAAACCCTTTAATTATGCATGTGGGTCACATTAGATCAGTTAAAATAGATGGGTCAACCTCAGAAAATGTTTAGTTTTGTTAATTAAAAGGCAAATTAATGACGTCTTTTAATTTGAGTTTTCAGTTACAGCAACCATCTTACGTACATCGTGAATTTTCAAGATTAAAAATGCTTGCGGACACTCTAATAATCTCGTAAGCTCGTGAGCAATGAAAAGAGAAATTCATGTACATCGATCGAATTCTTAATTTCATCTTAAATATTTCATGCCTCACCACGCACCATCATGATGATTTCAACACTTACAAAAATATCCAAATTGCACCTCGTTTTCATTTCTTCGTCCTATAGTACCTGCCAATAAATCAGAAGCGCAAAGTCATAAATGGTCAATTGACCTGCCTGCTCTGTGCCCAATAATTCTACTTACGTCTCCCAGAAAAGGAAGAAAACTCGCGCCACCTTTGTAATCTTCGTACACATTTACCAGCAATCATGCGAGATTGCAGGCTCAGTAGGACCGTACGTCCATATGTGCTTATCATTTGAAGTACTTGACCAACAAATAGATTAAAATATTATAATATTTAGGAAGTCGGTTTGTATGTCCGTCCTTAACACTTTTACAATTTTTCAACAACCTTCTAATAAATAATATTTTTTAATTAATAAATTGTAAATAAAATATAATTGAGTAGTAAGGCTAATATAATTGCTCTTGGCCTTAATTTAAAGCAAGAAGTACGTACCATTCAGTACTAGAAGGTTAATTAATATTTAAGTACTGAAGAGAAAATTATCCAAAAATAAAAAAATAAAAAATAAACCACAAAAAAATAAAGAATATAAAAAGAAAAGAAAAAGGAATGAGCATAATTAGATTCTAATGGACGAGATGGTGGTCGCAAAGTTCAACATTCGACCACTAAAACAAGACAGAAATTGTGATGAGTGAAATTGCAAATGTTGAAGCATAGAGCAGAGTCATCAAGTACCACGGGAGAAACGGGAGAAAGAGACGAGACAGATGTGACAGATTGTTGGGATCAATAATTCTAACGGCATGTTGTAATGACCTCCAAGTCTCAGGATTATTTGGAAGGTTTTACATTGGATAGATGTTTCTACTACTTAACGAGAAACAAGAAGTACTTCCTTTTTGTTTTGTTTTTTATTTTTTATTTTTCCTAAGTCTCATACGGTATAAGTTTTGTGTCGGCCATGTCATGATCTAAACCCTAGCGTCGGGTTTAATCAACTTTTTTCTTTTTTTTTTAAAGGGACGTTGTGGACTAGGCTAGGTTGACACATGCATGGAAGTAATGGATTGGCTGTATGTTTTTATTGCATGGTTTCACACCCAAACACTATTTAAACGTCTGACTTTTAGAAACCAATTGTTGCCCCCCTCACAAATATACCAGCTGATGATGCTGGGCAAGACTTAGGCTTTGTTTCAAGTGTAAGTTGAGATAAAAAAATTTATAAATTCTAATAAAATAGTTTGTAAATATATAATAGTAAAATGTTTGAGTTAATATATTTTATGAAATTTTAGAAATAGAAAAAGAAAAAGTAATATTATTAAAATAATCTTTTAATATAACTTTTGTTTTAAAATTTAAAAAAATTGAATTATTTTTTGTATTTTGTTTAGAAGTTTAGAAAAGTTGTAATTATTAAGTAATAATTAGATGCAAAAGTACAATATTTAAAATTAAAAAGTATTTATATTTATAGTATTTGAATATTGAGATGAGATGAGATAAAATTTGAGGATTTTACCATCCAAACCAGGACTTACTCTTTCTCAAAAACACAGTTCACAGATTTGTAGTTGATAGCATATTCCTGGAATACACAAATAACCTTCACATTTGGAAATCCAAAGAAACTAAAAGTTGGTATGTTTGATCATGTCATTGGTTGGACCTATTTCAAACAAAATGGCTCAGTCAGAAACAACAGCCACCTGATTCATGACCTCCACCCTCCTTTGTTTTTTTTTGGGCTGTCATTTACATGAAATTTGTGACATGTTTTGTATAGTCACAAACACTGTTTCTCACTTATAAATTGGAGAGGTCCCTCCCTCCCCAAAGCACAGTCAGAACCACCTGCCAGCTCTAGGTTCACCTCCCAACCTCTGTCTGCCTCTGCCTCTATCTCTGTCTCTCTCTCTCTGTCTCCCTCTCTCTATCTTCGTCAACCTCTTTCGTTCAATCACTTAGACAGTTTATAAAAATTGTCATATGCAGTATTGTTCCGAACAAGGTTTCTACATATATACTAGAGAGTTCTGGGTTTGGCTTTAAATAAAACAATTGCCAGATATATAGCTTTTGTTACTCTTGTAGGGATCTTCTTGTATTGTATTATCTCTCCACTTCTGTAATCTTTCCTTTCAACCCAGAGCAATGGATATTGCTTCTCCAAATTTTGAAAATGTTGGATCTTTCACTCGTGCATGGGAATGGCTCAAGGCCTTGCCTGTAAAGTTATGGGCTATGGCAGTCGAGTTTGCAAATAAGATGAAGAAACTTGGACAAGATGATCCTCGAAGAATAGTCCATTCGCTCAAAGTAGGAGTGGCTATCACGTTGGTTTCCTTGTTCTATTACGTCCGGCAGCTCTTCGACCGTTTTGGTGAAAATGGAATATGGGCGGTTTTAACCGTCGTTCTAGTCTTCGAGTTTTCTGTTGGTAAGCATGAGAGTTATATATCTACCAGAATTCTTGTCGCATTTATATGAATTTAAAAACTAAGAGAAACTAATTATTGCACATAAAATTCTGAATTGGAGGCATGAAATTCTGATTCTGAACTCTTCTTTCCCATCATTTATAGGAGCAACATTGGGAAAAGGCCTAAACAGGATGCTGGCAACGTTGTCCGCTGGTGCGCTTGCTGTCGGAGTTGATCAGGTGGCAACTCTCTTCGATGGGACGGGACAGCCCATAGTACTTGGAATCTTAGTCTTTATAATATGTAAATACATAGTCCATTGTTGTGTTAAAATTATTATTAATATTTCCTTCACAATCATCCAAACTGGTTAATTTCATGGTTGAGACCTGTGATGTGCATGCAGGTGCAACGGTAACATTTATGCGATTCTTTCCTGCACTGAAGGCAAGATACGACTATGGACTGATGATATTCATATTGACTTTCTGCTTGGTATCTGTTTCGAGTTACCAAGATGATGAGGTTCTAGAGATGGCCTACGAGAGGCTATACACAATCATCATTGGTAGCTTTATTGCTATCATTGTATGCATCTGTGTATGCCCTGTTTGGATTGGAGAGACTCTGCAGAACCAAATAGCTAACAATTTGGAAAAGCTTGGGAATTTCTTAGAAGGTATTATTCCAAACCACAACCAAAACTTTACATGCATGTCATATGTATAATACTTCTAATTGTTTGTTTTCTTCGTGCCTTGTTTAATTGTTAGCATCAATTCTTGACCTATTCAAAGTTACAGGATTTGGTAGGGAATACTTCAGATTGTCAGAGGAAGGGCATTCCACGGATGACAAATCATTTCTTCACGGGTATAAAAGCGTTCTGACTTCTAAAGACAAGGAAGAAACTATGGTACGTGTGGGTATAACGTTGTCAACCTAATGTTCTTAAATATTTCTCCAGCAAAGAAAAACGAAAAAGAAAGGAGGTGTTACTTGAATTAATTTCCACCAAATGATTCAATCTTTCTGAGTTTGTATTATTGTTATTTTTGGATTTTCAGGCCAATTTAGCCAGATGGGAACTGTGGCACTATCGTTTTGGGTTCCGTCATCCATGGAATCGTTACCTTAAAGTTGGAACCTTGACTCGGCAGTGTGCCTACAAACTTGAAGACCTCAACAGCTACCTCAAGTGCTTTGAGATCCAAGCAGTAAGTCAGAAATACCCATTTCCTAAACAGATAGTTCCATCTTTGACAGCCAAAGTTATTACGTAAATAAGAGTTTTCTACAAATGACCGAGACTCTTGCATTTATATCAGACCTTTTTTCCTCTTCTATTATATTTCGAGTCTAAATTCCTTCAGTGACCTATCTTTTGCCATCCTTACAGACACCCACCGAGTTCCGAAGAGAAATTCAAGAGCCATGCATACAGATTTGTTCAGAATCTGGCAAAGCACTGCAAGAATTAGCATCAGCGATCAAAAAAATGAGGCGGTCAACAACAGTTGATGGCCATATTGCAAAATCAAAAATTGCAGCCAAGAATCTCGAGTCGATGCTCAACAATTCCCTTTGGGACAATGCCAATCTCCGAGAGATTATACCAACTGCTGCAGTCGGATTAGTTCTAATCGACATAGTGCCATGCACTGAGAAAATCGTGGTGGCTTTTAAGGAATTAGCCTCTCGTGCACGATTCGAGAGGATGGACGACAGAGTTTCACCGAACAACGACGTATAATTTGCTTCATAGATTGCGAAATTTCCCATGTTGGAGTGAGTGCATCCGTTTCTTGTTAAACCCCGGTCGAGTACGATCGATAATATATAGATAAGAAGGCTTAAGGCCGTCTCATGATCGATGGTAAATAAGCTCACTTTTTACATGTATCAAAGGAGGGGACAATAGTCGTACGTAGTAGGTTGTGAGCAGGGCATCAAATGTTGTATGTAAGCCAGCCTTCACACACACACACACACATATATATATATATTTTAAAGAAAAGATGAGATCAGTTAACGACAATATCCCAGCAGTCTGAGATCTGACAACCGGCCTTTTCGACCGAATCATGAGTTCATATAAAATTCTCAGAAGACTCCTACTTTTTTCAGACCGTACAAGACCTATTCAACACAACAAATGAAAAATATTATGAATTCATAACAATCTAATAGAAATTATTTTGCCACTCGTAAACCAAACTTAGCACCGGTCTGTATATACGGTAGAGATGATGAAATGTTCTCATCTATACTGTATAATAATTTTTCCTATTCAAATATATTATATTTTATATTTAAATTTTAAAAACATCCATATAAATAAATAGTAATAAACAATGTGTAAATAGTAAATAATGTATAAACAGCATAAACACTAAAATCTGACAGTTTATAGTGCATAAATAGTGAACAATTTGATTGAAAATTAAAATAGTGGGACCTACATCTTTTTGAAATCTCAAAAATTAAAAAATATCTCATCTCATCTCACTATCTAAACACATATTTTTTTTACAAATTATTTCATTTTATCTTAATTCAAAAATTTTAATTTTATTCAAAATATCTCATATAATCTCATCTGAACTGTGTATTCAAATGAGGCCTTAGATCCTAAGCCGGCTAGATATAAATTGTTGCCTAGGATAAAATTTGAGTTATTCTTAGTTATAATACAATAAAATATAAAAATTTTAATAAAATAAGATCTTATTTAAAATCTTTAAATAAATATTTTTGAATTTATATTTAATGCAACAACTTAAAATGAGGCCTCAATGTAAATTTTATGCCTTGATTTAGTAGAATCATAAAAAATTTATTTAAAAATAGAAATAACGCATTGTATTAAATATTAAATTTAGTATTATAAATGGGGCCTTGCACACATTGAAAAATATAAAAGTTATTAAAAATTTTATTTAATGAAATGGTTTTTTATTTTTTCAAGAATATAAAAAAATACCTCACTTTTTTTCTTGGAGCCTTACATAGGGTTGGGGCCTTAGGCTACAGCCTAAATGACTTTAAACTTTTTTTTTTTGTTTTTTTTTTTATAAAAGCATATTACATTCATTAATAATGAATATTACAAATTGGACTTGAAACATATATTACAAGCCAACTACATAATTAATAACTCCTCAATACACAATCATGACTGGGATGATATGTGAGAGACACGTGCCACCTTGGGAATATGACGGTTGATCGGTTGATCAGGTCTAAATTAAGTAATTGGTGGCCCTGGACCCAAAAAGGCCACGCATGGTGGCAGAATAACACCTCTAGCAACGTTGTAACCCATCAGTAAAGGTATTCTAGAACTTTTTTATTTTTATGAGCACAAACTTTAGGAGTGAATAATATTTAAAAACTTCATTTTTATCTAGATGCGATGATAGTAATATTCTAACGACTAAAAAATGAACAAAAGGGACTTAAACGACAGTAGTTGCAGATGTACTCTCAAATCAAGTTTGAGCCATAAATCAGAGCTCAAGTTGGATAATAGTTAGAAAGATTCAATAAATTCTTCAGTAGCTAATATTAATAGTTTACAGCTAATCTATATTCAAATTATATCCCAAGATTTAGTACGTGTCAAATTATTTTGGAGAACTAATGTTTGATCAATGAACCACCATACTGTTGATACTTGTGAAGTATCAAAATCCCATAGATTGTATCGAGAAGCCATAACTAAATAGAGAATTAAGGGTAAACTAGAATTTATAGAATTTATTGGATTAAAAGCATATTTGTGCCATCAGGTTGCAAAAGGCTTGTGGCTTGATGGCATAACCCCCAAGCCTCAAAAATTGAGGTCTAGGGTTTGAAACCCTCCTCCCTAAATGTATTAAAAAAATCTTATGTCCAAATATTTATACTTTATGTATATAGTTTTTACATGCACATATGTATTTGGTTGAAGGCGTTCTTCCTCTCAATCGGCATACGGTCTCTCCCGGTGAGGATGTAGAAATCATCGGCCTCTGATTGATTTGCACCTCCAGCTGATGATGGCTCAACTGCGCCAGTAGAAGTGCCTTCACCTGCCTCGAGTGTGCCGTGTGTAAATGTAAATGTAGATGTGTGAACTGCAGCTGCATTGCCAATCTGATAGTCAGTTGATGATGGCTCAACGAATCCCGAGGTGGTCGGCGATGACATCCAGTGAAATCTCAAATGACACACCGTGTATAGTCACGGTGTGAGAGGATGCGTCCTAAGGCATAGAGCACATCCCCATATGGAACTCCCAAACCATTGAGGGATATACCTTCTCCCTCAATGTGTAGATATTTCCCCAGCCTCTATTGAGAAAGACATCTCTGAGGCTTGTCCACTCCCATCTGAGTTTGTCAAACTGATTAATCAGGACCTCTCGCTCTACCATAACAGTACGAGCCCCGATTCGAGTAGTGTCCTCAGTGGCTACTTCCCTCCCCCGTTTCTTGGTATGGAAAGGATGAGTCATATCTTGAAAATAGGAAAGGAAAAAAATCATTAGCATCATAGTAGTATTAATTTTAAATTGCTATGCATTAATGTTCAAACATAATTGGACATATGTTTGAACGTTAAGTTAAAACGTTGGGATGTATGTATTTAATGTTGAAACATAATTACTACTTGTTCAAACGTATAGCATACACGTTCAAAAGTTAATTGTATAACGGCTAAAATTTTTGATTCCGTGTGTTCAAATGTTATTCCTTACACATTCAAATGTATGAGTTTGGATAGTCGAATGTCAAGATTTACGTGTGAGCGTAAAATATACAAAGTCGAACGTAAAAGGAAAAATGACGAATAAAAGTGGGAAGTACTACATCCAAATGATTATATTAAACTTTCGAATGTAACTACCAATAAAAGTAATGTTTGAATGTACTAAAATGTACATCCTTTTAGTACATCCGAACATGAAATTCAAATAGCTTTGCATTTGAACTGTCGTACATTCGGACATTCTGGTTGAAACATCCAAATGTTATGATAGGAATGGTTGAGCTCGAAAATCACTACATTTTGGTCTAAATGGCCGAATGCCACCATAGGAATGAAGTATACACTTCAAGAAACCTTTCTACGGTGGCCATTTGGCCAATGGCAACCAGTGGTGGCTGGAAAATGGAGTTGAAATTTTGGCCACCTAAATTTCTTAAATATTCTTATTTTTTCATCTAAATCTAAAAAAAAAAAAAAACATATAAAATGACGAAATATGGATGCCTACCTTTTTGTGATGATTGTGGCAGAGTTTGACAGCGGCAGCGAGTGTTTAACGACTAAGTTGATGATGGAGAGAAACGGGAAACATTGTGAAAATGACGTTTCCCATTTCGGTTTTTGGCTTAAATAGAAAATATGTTCTAACATAGTTTGATTAACATCCGAACATTAACGTAAACGTCCAAACATGTATGTCCAACAACTTAACTATCTCAAACTATCCACCCTTGACAACTCTCAAGGTCGAAGAGACTTTGACAATCAAGTAACTAGATGGACATTTCTTCAAGATCATTCTCAATCGTTTCTCTACAAGATAGGTAGCTTGTGAGCATATTCTTCCATCTAAGCTCTAGTTTAACAATATAACATTATTATATTTGTTTGACTTGTTAATTCAAATAACATGGAAATATTGTTTGTAGTATTTTTTGTAAGATATTGTGTGACATTGCATAAATAACCTTAGACCTGTTTGGGAATTAGTGTACATTTATGTGTACACTAATTTCTGAATTGTCTAGTGTGAACAGTTTGAGATTATATTATCTGTATTCTACATTCTTGCTACTCTTACTGAACATGTTTAGTATGAAGTTTTGGTGTCTTCCTTTACTATTCTTCAGGTATATTGTTTGTAGGGTCATAATCCCTGGAACATGTATACTTGGAGAACTATGAGCACGTGCTGCCAAAATTTCAACTGACGTGGAAAATAGTAGAGTGATGAAATATGTGCAATATGGATGATATAATCTCAAATGGGGTAGGACCAACTACCTTATCGAAAGAGCAGTTCAAATTGGAGCATGACATGCATGTGAATTTTCTCTGCACATGTTACTAATAGACAACTTTTTTAGAAATGGATAAAAATTGGTTGCATCTAGGCGATAGACTTGGAAATGATTATGTACCCTATGCGGGTGGAGTAAGAATATTCATTGATTTTGCAAGGGCCTCGCTGATAGTCATTGTTACATTAAATGTCCATGTTGAGAGCGTAAAAATATGTGTGCAATAGAGTTGGATGAAGTTAAAAGTCATACATTTGTGAATGGTATAGATTTAGGGTATTCCCGATAGGTACTACATGGTGAGCCATATGCACAGTCAATGGATGTGTTGCTTGGTCATCCGAATTATTTACAGCATGTGGATGATGATTATGAGTGGGATGAGATGGAGAAGATGTTGGGTGACATTGGAGCTGGGATGCTTATGGATGCAGCTGATGACAATGCCTTAAGTGGTCGAGGGACTGAGTCTAGAAATTTCACTACAATATGGGAAGATACAAAGCGTGAGCTTTGTCCAAGGTGTACAAAATATTCCAAAATATCATTTATTGTGCGGTTGCTTCACATTAAGTCATTGTGTGGAATGTTGACAAAAGCAATAAATATGGTATTGGACTTATTTAATGAGGTGCTTCCCAAAGGTTATGCATTGCCACAGAATTTTTATGAAGTGAAACAGTTGAGAAAGGAATTAGGGTTTGAGTACAAGTCCATACATACATGCAAGAATGATTGTATTTTGTTTTGGAAGGAGAACGAGGAGAAACAATTGTGTCTTGTATGCGAAGAGTTGAGGTAGAAGCGTAAGAAAAATGTGTCAGTTAAGGTGTTGCAATATTTTCCCTTGAGACCTAGGTTGCAAAGACTATATATGTGTAAGAAAACAACTCACAATTTGAGGTGGTACGAGAAGAAAAGAGTTAAGGATGACGCATATATGAGGCACCCAGCTGACTCACTTGCGTGGCAATCTTTTGATGATCAATACCCAGAGTTTGGGATGGAAGCTCGAAACGTGCGCCTGAGACTCAACCAATTGATTCAACCCTTTTGTGAATATGAGTACAAGTAATAGCACTTGGCCAATAGTGTCGATTTCGTACAATCTTCCACCATGAAGGTGCATGAAGGCACCTATCTTTTTTTTAACTTTACTTATCCCCAACCTGAGATCACCTGAGAATAATATTGGCGTATACATGCATCCATTGATTCAAGAGCTGAAAGACTTATGGGAAATAGGCGTTAGAAGTTATGATGCATCCACATCGACATCTTTTCAGATGCATGTTGTGGTAATGTGGACGATAAATGATCTTCTAGCATATGGAAATCTTTCAGGTTGGAGTACTAAAGGGAAGTTAGTGTGTCTAACATGTAATAAAGAAAGTGCTAGTGAGTGGTTAAAATATTCTCAAAAGCTCTATTTCTTGGGTCATTGACGTTATCTACCCGTAAATCATGCATGGAGAATAGAATGCGCTAAATTTGATAGGAGAGTAGAGGACAGAATTGCACCAAATGAGTTGTCTCGGGAAGAGATAGTGGAACAACTGGTACATGTTAGAGCAAACAATTTTGGCAAAGGTCGGGTAAAGAACAAAAGAAAATAAGGCATAGCAGAATTGAATTGGACAAAGCATAGTGTTTTTTTTTGACTTGCCGTATTGGTCGTCCTGCATGTTGTGATATAGTTTGGATGTAATGCACATAGAGAAGAATATCTGTGATAATATACTGGGTACATTGATGAGCATTAACAAAAAGACAAAGGACACGATCAAGACAAGGAAAGATATTGAGAAAATGGGAATTTAACATAATTTACATTTGCAGGTGGAAGGCAACAAGATGGTCATGCCGCATACATGTTTTACGATGACAAGGTAGGAGAGGATGGACTTCTACAAATGGTTGCAAGGTGTGAAATTGCTAGATGGGTATGCTTCAAATATCGGTAGATATGTGAGCCCTAATGACTGGAAAATTAGTGGATTGAAAAGTCCTGACTGTCACGTATTTTTGCAGAAGTTATTACTAGTGGGAATTCATGGGAAGTTGACATCTAATGTACGTGTCGCCATGTCTGAACTATGAATGTTTTTTAAAGATTTGTGTGCTTGGGTAGTAAATTGAGCTATGTTGCCAAAGATGGAAGAAGACATTGCTACTATGCTATGTAAATTCGAGCAGATTTTTCCACTATCATTTTTTGGTGTCATGGTCCATTTAGCAATACATTTACCCCCGGAGGTACTGTTGGGTGGATTGATGCAGTTTCGTTGGATGTATCCAGTTGAAAGATACTTGGGTCAACTGAAGCGCACTGTTAGGAATAAAAGTAGAGCTGAGGGTTCAATAGCCGAGGCCTATATGCATGATGAATGGCTAACATTTTGCTCTCTATATCTTTGTGGTGTTGAGACACTATTTAATTGTCAAGAATGAAATGCTGATCTTGCTGCTCTACGTCCTTGTGAGCTATCAGTGTTTTCTTAGAATGTACAACCATTGGCTACACAATCGGGTTACAATTTAATTGATGGAGAGTTGAGTAAAGTTCGATGGTACATGCTAAATAATTGTTGAGAGAATGATGACTATCTTAGATATGTCATTGCATTCCTCCAACCATTTCAAGTTAAAAGAGTTTAACTCATGTAACTTTTGTGCTCAATTATATTTATTTGCATTTATATATAGTGAGCACATGGACAAACTTAGGATGGAAGGTGTAGAGAATATAGAGTAAGACACGAGGAAGAATTTCCCGGATGGTTTGAACAATGTGTATGAACAAAAATTACATATATGTTAGATTTTGAAACTTTTAACTCTAGGTTACTTTTAATAAGTATATACTATTTCAATTGATAGATTTTGGAACAACATGCTCGTGATCCCAAATCAATTTCTTCCGAATTGTATGCATTGGCCCGTGGTCCCTTAAATAGAATACTTCGATACACTGCATGCACGGTTCAAGGTTATACATTCCAGACTCTAGACCATGAACATAGTATAAAGACTCAAAACTGTCATGTGTTGCTTGAAGGGAGTCATGGAATAGATGATATTGACAATTATGATGTTATACGTGATATTATCATATTGAAATATTTGGGTGAGACGATAACATATGTCTTTAAATGTGATTGGTGGGATTTAGGTGGTGGTCGACTTTTGATACATAGAGATAATCACTTTACGAGTGTTAATACTGCACTTAAATGGCAGAAGAAGATCCATTTGTATTGGTTTGTCAAGCTACCCAAGTCTATTACTTGATTGATCCAATGAAAAATGCTGATGAAGATAGTGGAGAGATAACTTGGCGAGTCATATAAAAATTTGTCATTCGAAATATATATGAAGTAGGAACAAGTACAAATTACAAGAATAGTGGATATGAATATTAGACTCCGATTGTAGAGGCCTACCAAGAAGATGGAAAGGGTATTAACTTGTTTGTTGATCTCGATGCCCTCGATTTGCTCCCCTTGTGTAGAGATGACGTCCCACCCATCCATCTCAACCCGTCTATATTAAATGATCATTCAATTCAAGTATGTGAGGAAGAAGAAGAAGAAGAGTCAAAAGAAGAAGACGAAGAAGAATCCGGGGAGGAAGTGGATAAGGAGGATGAACAAGAGGTTGATGATGACGACAAAGATGTTATTAAGGGAGATTCTGAAACAAGCATGGAAAATACATCCGGAAATAAAGAATAAAAATAGTAAAAATATTTTACAATATAGTTGACTGTAGAATGTTATACTTTTCATAATTTCTTCTAATTAATTTTCTTTATCGTATTAATCATTTTCAAAGATGCTGCCAAAATAAAAAAGAAGAAATGTGCCTCCTCCGCCAAGTAACGAACCCGTTGAGGACTCCCCACCCGAGGAATCCGCTCCTGAAGATCAAGTTAACATGGTAGAGAATGATAGCCAATTGACAACTACCAGTAAGGAAATGTCAATGATAATTAATTATATATATTAATACTTTTATCCCAATAACTATATAATTAATTAATTATACTATTATGTATTAGTTGATGCATCTGCTCATTGCTTTCGTGGCTATACATGTGGTACTTCTTTAGAAAAAAATTGAAGGCACGAAAAAATCAAGGTCACCATTCTTGATAATTCTACTGGAGGAGTGGATGATAGCGCAGCAGTGCTTTCCTCCTATATTGGCACAGTAGTCCGTGCTTATGCTCCATTTCATGTGTAATCATGGAGAGATGTTTCGAATGAGATTAAGGAGCACATTTGGAGCCGTGTGCTGGTGAGTTTACTTTGAGAATACATATTTTTTCATCTAGATTAGTATATCATATTTTTGACGTAATTCACTTATTAGGATGAATTCGACCTTAACTTTGGCCGTAGCGAGGATTTGAGAACTGTGAATGAATTAATGGCTACATTATTCTGATGTCACAAGGGACGATGTCAAGACCACTTAAAGAAGTTTGAGACGTCGGAAGAGGCTGCGCAGTCCCTTTTCCAACAGATGAAGTTAGACGATTGGATAAAGTGTTGTGATCTTTTCCCATCTCCAGATTATCAGGTATTTTGGACTTATTTCATTTAATTATTTATATTTATATTTGTTCTATATATTATATGTATATATATTACAATTAACATTATTAATTAATGTTATAGCACTTAAGTGCTACAAATGCACAAAATAGATCTGCTCTGACTATTCATCATCGTGCCAGTTTAAGGTCATTCCACCATCTTGCTAAAAAAATGGTAATTAATAAATTATAGAATTAATTTATTTTTCTGATATTCTTTTATATAAGTACTAACATTATCTTTTTAAAATTGCTAATGTTGCTTTGTTAGAAATGTGATGATCTTGAAAACTTTTCCCTTGTTCATGTCTATGCTGCTGCTTACACTAATGAGCATAGTGAGTGGATGAATCCTGCTACTTTAGATAATTATGTAAGCGGTTTTAATTTTGTTAATTATGTAAGGGTAAATTACACGTTTGACGTTTTTACACTTTTGCTCTGCTAGGGTTTTTACGTTCTCTTTTGCATGGCTGCCGTGAGGGGCATTGATGGCCCCATGCCGGCGGCCAATTCTTGTTCATTTGTAGACCTGATTTCTGCCGTCCCTCACCCGATTCCTGATGTGCATCTAGCACCAAGGGCCCATAAAACCATGGAAGGAGAAGTGTATTTTCTGTTTTCAAAGGAGGAGATCGTGAAGTCTGCAAAACCTTTTAGGTTCTCGTTGGTGCTGAAGTTCCTTAGGCAGAGACCATCACTAGATGCTATTAGAATTTTCATTAATAACAGATGGGGATTATCTGGTATTGCTATGGTTTCAGCCATGAGAAAGCCACGTAACGTGTTTGTCCGGTTAACATTGGAGGAGGATTTCAATAAGGCTTTCTTTAGGGAAGTTTGTGACATAAACAGTGTGGCTTATCATCCATTTCACTGGACTCATGAGTTTTCTAAAGAGGAGGAGCCTTCGATGGTTCCAGTTTGGATCTTTCTCCCAGGTTTGGCTCCGAATTTTTATCACCCATCTATCTTGAAAAGCCTTACGTCGCCTATTGAAAAATTCATTCGGAGTGATAATTCTACAAGGTGTGCCACTAGAACAGACGGTGCAAGGGTATGCTTAGAGGTTGATGTTGCTAAATCCCCTCTATTATCGTTCTGGATTGGTGTGCCCTCTTGTCCTGCAAGTTGATTGCATGAGATAGTGTATGAAACAATGCCGACGTTTTGCACTAAATGTAAATTACAAGGCCATAATTTGAAGACTTGAAAGAAGGGTGTCTTAAGGAAGGATAAAGAGAAACAAAAGGTTTGGCTTGAATATAAGATTGTGCTAAAATAGTTGAAAGATGTGGAGCCTTTGGGTTTGAATGTAGCAGTACAAGAAGTGGCTGATCAGGGTACATCGAATGCATTGGTGTTGGGTAGTGTTGTGCATATAGTTGATACAGAAGGTGAGAAAGTGGAAAATTTACAGCTGGTGGAGTTGCAGGGACACGGTCTTGAAGATAAGGCCAATGATGGTAATGTAGAGGTAGTATGCTTTGTTTCAGAGGAGATGGTGCCAGTGAATTCTGAGGTGATGGAAGTTTCATGTTTTGATTCAATGGAAGTGGTTCCGAGAGCAGTGAAGTGTAGTGGGATGTCTAAAGAGTCTCCAATGGTGTGCGCAGAGGTGGAATGTATGGAAGCATGTATAGAAGCATCTATGGGTAATGAGGAGGGTGACCCGGTTCCTTCATAGGCGAATGTTCAGTGTTTAGAAGAAGTGCCAGGGCTGATTCCAGTGGATGTGTCTCAGGATGCTCTTGTTTCCATCGTGGTAGATCATGCAGAAAAGGTACATGATGGTCTGTGTGTTGAGTCGGTTGCTGAGAAAGGTTTGACAGGGGTTAGTAGTGATCAGTTGGCTAGTCTTATGGATCCTGAGATGGGGGATGGAAAAACAGTTTTGAACAAAGATGTTTGTTCTGATTTGGATATAAGGGATGCAGTGAAAGAAAAGGGTGAGGATGTTCACAACAAAATTCACAGATTGTATTGGAATGTTAGAGGGGTGAAATCTTCTAATAGCAGGTTGAAAAAGATTATGAAAGTTTATAAGCCAAAGATGTTTGTGATTGCGGAACCTTTTTTATGTGATGAACAATTGGATGATGTTAAAAAAATGCTTGGTTTTGATTATGGGTTTTCAAATGGTGCGTGGAATTGTAAATTGTGGATATTGTGGATGAATGATGTTAATGTACGCATGGTTAGTTGTGGAACTCAGCAAATTTTTGTTCTTGTGGCTGATGGTGTGATGCAGTGTAAAATTTCTTTTGTGTATGCTAAATGTTTATATGAGCAATGGCGGGTGTTGTGGGAAGAACTTGCCAGGGAGAGCAATTCAAATGATCCTTGGTTAGTAACAGGGGATTTTAATATTATAGCGAATGATGGAGAGAGATGTGGTGGTAGGCCACGACTTGTGGTGGCTATGGAGGAGTTTAATTCTTGGATACATAATTGTGGATTAATGGAATTAAAATTCTTGGGTAAGAGTTTTTCATGGTGTAATGGGCATGCTGGTAATACACGGAGTTGGGCTCGTTTGGATTGTTCCTTGGTAGATCAAAAATTTTTTGATGCTTTTCTGGATTCAGTTTTGAGATATTTGCCTCGTACGTCATCGGATCATGCTCCTATGGTCATTTTGTTGGTGAAGAATGTTGAAGTCTATGGGCCATCGCCATTCCATTTTTAGCAAATGTGGGTGGATCATGTTGATTTTGTTAGATGTGTTCGTGAGGCTTGGGATCAAACTGATGTCGGTGGTGCTCTCATGAAACTGGTGGCAAAATTAAAAAGAGTGAGAGTAGCTTTAAAAGGATGGAATAAGATAGTTTTTGGGTGGACGAGTGGGCACATTCAGGAGTTGGAGGATCGAATAGAGAGGCTAGAAGAGCAGTTGCAAGTGAGGTATGAAGAAGAAGTAGAGCTTGACCTGTTGGCTTCAAAGATGGAATTGGATACCTGGACTCATCATGAAGAAATTTGGTTGGCTCAGTGTGCTAAAGTTAGATGGTGGAATCATGGTGATAAAAATTCCTGGTATTTTTATGCTATTCTCAATAAAAGGAAGCAAGCAAGGATTATGGAGATGAGTCTTACAAATGGTACTATGTTAAAGACATCGCAAGAAATTCATGATGGTGCCATGAAATATTTCACGGATTTTTTGGGACAGTCTACTAGTGTAGTACTTCCGGATTTGGGGGATTTAGTGTCTAATGATTTCGGATGAGGATAATTTGAGGCTTTGTTCTTTGCCTATAGAAGAAGAGGTGAAACAAGCAGTCTTCAGTATTCCTATAGAGAGTAGCCTAGGCCCAGATGGATTTGGTTCAGGTTTCTATCATGCTTGTTGGGATATTGTGCGTGTGGAGGTGGTGGAGGCTGGAAGGGATTTTTTTTAAGGGAGTTAATCTCCCCAGATTCTATACTGCTTCTTTTGTTGTACTTATTCCAAAAATGTCTCAGCCGATGGGATTTGATAAGTTCCACCCTATCAATTTATGTTCCCTTTTTTACAAAATCTGCACTATGGTTTTGGTGGCAAGGCTTGCCCCGTTATTGCCTGCTTTGATCTCCTCTGAATAGTGTGCATTTATTCAAGGTAGAAGTATTTTCGATAATATCAGTCTCACACAAGAGATGGTGCATTCTCTTAACAAAAAGGCTTTGGGTGGTAATGTTATTTTGAAACTTGATATGGACAAGGCTTATGATAGAGTGGAGTGGGAGTTTCTGTTACATGTGTTGGCAGGCTTTGATTTTTCTCCTTCTGTTAATGCTCTTATTAAAAATTGTATTGCTTCGCCTTGGTATTCAGTCATGATGAATGGTACGTCTCGAGGTTTCTTCCAAGGAGGTCGTGGTTTGTGACAAGGGGATCCATTATCTCCATATCTTTTTATCATTATGGAGGAAGTTCTTTCTCGTTTACTAAAGAAGAATTTTTTGTGTGGCAATATTAAGAGTTTCTAAAATCTGAGAGGTGCGCCTCTTGTTTCTCACCTTCTTTATGCAGATGATGTAGTTATTTTTGCTAATGGAAGGAAAAAGTCGATGCGAGAATTGATGAAGGTTATTGAGACTTATGAGTCTTGGTTTGGGCAGCGAGTGAGCAAGAAGAAGATTGCCATATATTTTGCTAAGCAATTCTCTACAAGGCGGAAGAGGGATCTTATCAATATCACTGGTTTTATATAAGGTAATTTTCCTTTTAACTATCTTGGTGCACCGATTGTTAATGGGAGACTTACTAATTTACATTTAGATCCTATTCTTAATCAGGTGAGGAATAAGCTTGGGGGTGGAAATTAAAATGTCTCTCTATTGGGGGCAAATTGATTGTGTTGAAGCGTGTTTTGTCTAATATGCCTATACATATTATGTCTATCCTTCAATTGCCAAAAGGGATTTTGAAAATTCTAAACATGCTTCTTGGTTCATTTTTTTGGGGTGAAAAAGATGGAAAGGAAAAAAAGAAATGGGTGGGATGGAAGTCGATGTGTAAGTCGACTGAAGAGGGGGGAATTGGCTTTCGTGGTTTTGATGACGTTCAAACTTCTCTACACATGAAATTTGCACGGAAAATTATGACTGGGAGTGATTTTTGGTCACAATTTTTTCATGCTAAATATGTTGGGGATAACCATGTCTCTTTAATAGACCCTAAAAAGGGTTCAAGATTTTGGAAAATGGTGGTTAAATGTATTCCAGTGGTGTTAGAAAATTTGAAATGGAGAGTCTGGGATGAGAATATTTCTTTTTGGTGGGATAACTGGTTAAATGAAGGTCCTCTTGCTAATTCTTATCCAGTGATTGATGCGCCAAAGATGATGTTGGCTGACGTTAGAGTTGAAAATGGTTGGGATATTGAAGTATTGGAAAGACTAGTGAGAACACAAAAAACAGAGGAGATTTGTAGTTTCTTGGGTGCTCACAAAGATGGACAGGATTTACTTGTTTGGATTCATAATAAAGATGGCTGTTTTACTACTAAAAGTGCATGGCAGTGTGTTCGGGTTAATTCACCAACGGTGCCTTGGGCTAATTGGACATGGCACGAAGCTCTACCAAAACAAATTTATGTTTTAATGTGGAAGGCTTTTCATAACAGTTTAAGTGTTGATGATAGATTGAGGAGAGTGGGTATACCTATTACTTCCAAGCGTAACTGTTGTGACCGAAGAGGCTATGAAGATTTAAATCACGTTCTTGCTACATGTGATGTGGCTTCCGGGATTTGGAAGAGGTTTTCTCTTATCTTGGGAATTCCTTATGATCCAAATAAACGTTGGTTTGAATTGGTGTTAATGTGGTTTAGACGGGCATCAACCAAGTCCCAGGTGGGTAATATTTTGGGCCTTATTCCTTCTATTATTATTTGGAAGTTGTGTGAGGCAAGGATGGAAGGTAAATCCACATCGACGGAAGAGATTTGGAGGTCTATTTGTGTGTGGCTAAGGAAAGTGCAAAATTCCTTAACAAAAGTTACCAAGATTGGTTTTGCTGATGAGGAGAGATTGAGGGATTTGAACATACCAGTTTTACCTATTAAAAAGGGGCATGTTAAATTGGTTTGTTGGGAAAAGCCTAAAAATGGAAGATTTAAATTGAATATAGATGGTTGTAGCCTCAGTAATCCAGGAAGTTTAGGTGTGGGGGGTATAATTCGGGATTTGCATGGCAATATGGTCCTGTCCTTTTCGTGCTATATTGGGGTGGGCTCTAATAAT
Source organism: Carya illinoinensis (assembly GCF_018687715.1). Classification (NCBI taxonomy): domain Eukaryota; kingdom Viridiplantae; phylum Streptophyta; class Magnoliopsida; order Fagales; family Juglandaceae; genus Carya; species Carya illinoinensis. The sequence goes on from NC_056764.1 coordinate 23,919,938, forward strand.
CATGTTGAATTGAAAGCATTGTTAATAGAGTTGAAATATTGTCGAGCATTGGGTCTACATCAGGTGGACATTGAGTCTGATTCCTTGATTTGTGTATCTTGGGTTCAGAAGAAGTATTGTGGAGTATGGTATTTGGAAGATTTTTGGGAGGAGGCTATGAGACTGTACGGAAGTGGGGATTTTGTTATTAAGCATGTTTATAGAGAAGGAAATGCACTGGCTGATTTTTTAGCTAAAATGGGAGCTCAAGGTTCAACCTTGGTTTGGCGATCTTTGTTACATGTTCCAAAATTTCTTAAAGGTTTGATTCGTGTGGATAAATTGTCCTTGCCTTATGTTAGAGGTAATTAAGTTGTTTAGAGGTCATTAAGTTGTTTTTTATTGCTTAAAGGTTTGTTCTTGTTTATGAGGAGATTTCTTTTAAGGTATGTAATTTTTTCTATCTTTATTAGTTCTTATGTAATTTTGGTATTCCTCCACCATAAGTGAGAGTATTTCTTAATAGATATGGGAAGGGGTCACTCCTGGACATGTGGCCCTAACTCTTCTTCTTCAAAAACTAAAAAAATGTTATCTATATTATTTTTTATTTGTATTTCTTTTAATAAGTTACTTATTATGTGTTTTCTTTCAAATTGCAGGAAAAAATAATGGAAATGCAATTAGCTTCTAGGGAATCCTCTCTGAGTGACATAGACATATTCGTGCAAGTGCTCGCAAGTCTAGTATGGCAAGAGGTTTGGGATGATCTTTGAAGCATTCATCCGGTTCATCTTCCCCAACCTCACCGACTTCACAAATTAATAATCTTAAAAAAAATTTAGAAGCTACACGGTGCGAGAATTAGTATATGAGGTCGAGACAGCAACAGTTGGAGTCCCTTTTAGAGCGACAGTCTCATTTAGAGACACGTTTGCAGGACCAACAGAGAGACCAAGATTAAAGAATATGTAGTGAAATCTAAGAGCAAGTGCACTGGGAGATGATGGTGCAAATGAAGTATGTTATGTCTTTGCAATAGAATCGCAGTAGGCAAGGAGGAAAGAAGAAGAAATGAATTTAATCAATTTTATCAGTGTTTTAATATTTAATTTTGAAACATTATAAGACATTGTTAGTTGTTAAACAATGGTGTGTAAATATGATACAATTGGTATATTTTTTAATTTTTTTAATTTTATGAAATTAGTATTTCTGATCTGTACATTCAAATGTAAATACAAAACGTTCGAATGTTGGTTCACCTTCGAACAAATGTTAGAATGTAATTGAACAAATTTAAAAAATAACGTTCCAACTTACAGCTAAACGTTCGAATGTAAATGCACTCAAACTAACAAAACGTTCAAATGCTTAAATGATTAATGTTCAAACAAACATCTGAACGTACACACATTCGTTCGAACACTTCTTCGTTAATATTTGAATTAGGCTTTGAACGTTATACTATTTACATTCGAACATTGATTCGTTAACGTCCGAACTAAAATTAGAGCATTTATTGTAGTTAGCATTTGGACGTATCAACATTCGAATGTTTTACTGATGCGTTCGAACAATAATTAACGAACGTCAAATTCTTTCATTCAAATGCCAATCGATCGGGTTGACGTTCGAACATTATGTCATACGTTCGAACGTTACTTTCTATTATAGTTTTCAACCATCACAAAAAATGTCATGTTCAAACATTATATCAAATGGAACACCTCCAACCGTCACTAAAAAAATACTTTTAGTGACGGTTGCATAGTAAATTGTCACTAAGTGTATTCTATGATGTACATTAGGTGACAGTTATGGTAACGGTTTCAAATTGTTACCAAATATATTTGGTGACGTTTTGGTCATTTTTTGTGACGATTTCTTCTATCACAAAATACAAATTGTGTTGTAATGAGGGTGATACCCCTCAAATTGATTATTTACAATCAATATACTTGGGCGGAGTTTATGTTGAGCCTTGAGCCAAGGGCTTGCCCTCATGCTAGTGGGGCCCCCAAAACGTTCTTAGACGGGGTGTTTGGACCTTGAATCGAAAATAATATTAATTAAAATGTTTTCTCTGGCAGAGATTTATGAATCTTTTGTTGATAACTCAGACACCTTTACAATTTGAGTGCCAATTAAGCTCAGTTTGGAATGAGAGGGCCGAGCTCTCAACCCATCTCATATCATAATTACAACTTCATAAATTCTCACACAAAATACAATAAACAAGTTCACTTTTTCAAATCTCAAAATAATAATAATATTAAAAAATAGTATTCTAACAATATATTATTTAACTTTCAACTTTAATCTCAACTCACTATCCAAATTAACCTAGTCTAAGTAAAAGTATGAAAGATTAAAAAATAATAATAAAAGAAATGATGTTTCAAATCATCATGTTTATGGTAAAAGAATATGTTCGAGACTTGAGATGATTTTTGCATTTTAATGTTTATTTTTCATTTTGATAAGATTTCATTTCCCTCGTATGAAGGTTTATTTCTATAAGATTGCAAGTATGGTTGACCCTTTCGTGGAAGGGAATAACAAAGTTGAGATTGACGCACGGTGAAGATCACCAGGTATTTATCTGTAAAAATTTGTAGAAATTGCACTGAGCTGTATACATGTTTAATAATATCGATCGGTTCATGGATATTGTATATGAGTTCAAGTATCTGATGGTATTTGTTTTACTCTCTCTGATACATTTTATTTTAGATATTTGAAAGTTTCCACTGCAGCTGAAAATTTAATTAAACAGTTTAGATTTAATCTTCACACCGGATGCGGTGTAAACAATTAATTAATATTTGTTGCAAACTGATCTTCTCATATAAATAATCCTTTAAAATGATTTACTTTAGATTTTCAAAATGTTTAGATTTATGTATGCATGGCAGCTTGCTTTAGAGATCAGTAACAAAAATGATTTAGTTATCTATAGCATGCTATGATCAACGTAAAGGATCACTTGAATGAGGAGAGAAGTATATACATCATTCTCTTCATTGTATTTCAAGCCACCATGCATGACTGATCAGTATTCGATTTTGACTTCCATTTCTTTTAGGTGTTGTACTCTTTTTTAAGATTCAAAATTGAGAATTGAAAACATATATCATGAACTGGAAATCAATTTTCATGGACCAACTGTGCATAGATGTAATAATTATCTTTGTAAATTATTCTTTGTAAGGATGTAATTTTCCTGAAAATTACGCTCACAGACGCCGCGTCAAATTAAAGTTGTTATCTGTCGATGTTGAGTGTTATATCTTTGCCATGTCGACGATTCTGATCATCATCACTTCAACAATTTCTATTTATTGTGTAATTAAACGGAAAGTACAAATCACAAGTCTGTTTATATTTATAAAAGATCGATTGAAATTATATGTGAAGATTGATCTTGACATCACTAAAAGACTCAAGAAGTCGCTCCTCCCAAAGGAATGTGATCAGATTTGTCATATTTCACATGCATGCATGTTTCTAAATTTTCCAATATTAATTATATATATATATGTTTAATTGATACCGAATAGAAATTGTTTAATTTAATATATGTTTAATTTATATGTTCTTCCACGGGTCGGTATACGCGTTTATGGAAAGCGTTGTGGAGGCTTCCTGTCCCTAATAAAATTAAGATTTTCGCATGGAGGGCTTGTAGGGACAGTTTACCTTCAAAGACTAATTTGCAGAAAAAACATGTGCTTCCCACAGCCTCTTGTTCTTTTTGTCTCCACTCTGATGAGGATTTATTGCATGCTATTTTTGGTTGTGCCCAGCTCCGATTTTCATGGTCCCAGTTTTTTCCTTTTCTGGATTCCTTTTTACCAACTAGTTTTACTGATTTAGCTTTATCTTTTGCTGAGGGTCCTTATTCTCATTTGCTGGCTGGTTTTTTCTGCATTGCTTGGGCTTTTTGGTTCAGACGCAATAAATGGGAGTTTGATCATGTTTCCTTGAGTCCTGGTCACGTTATTTCACATTCTTTGGGCATGTTGCAGAGTTATAAGTCAGTTGCTCTTAAATCTCAGCCTCAAATCCGAACCCATTTATGTTGGCAGCCACCTTCTTCTGGGGTTCTTAAACTGAACACTGATGGTGCCTTGTTTTCTGCCCTTCACAAGGCTGGTATTGGCGTCATTCTTCGGGATTCTACTGGTAAGATCCTTATGGCTGCTTCTAAAATGGAATTGGATGTGCTTGATCCGGAAACTGTGGAATTGTTAGCTGTTTTCCGTGGACTCCAGTTGTGTTCTACAATGGGTATCCCACATCTTGTTGTAGAGAGTGACTGTCTGCTTTTGGTCGAGGCTTGACAACACCACACCATGCTTAACTCATTGCTTGGTAACCTGTTCTCTGAAGTGCAGCGTCTCTCTAGTTGTTTTCAGACTATTTCTTTTACTCATGTGTATAGGGAAGGTAACATGGCAGCACACTCTCTTGCTAGACATGCTTGGAGAGTGGAGGATATGGCGATGTGGTGGGATAGTTTTCCAGACTTTCTTTCTCAAGCCTTGTGGCTTGATAATTGTCTGTAATTGACTCTATTCAATGATATGGTTCTGTTGTTATCAAAAAAAAAAAAAAAATTGATACCGAATAGATAATGTCACAATATTAGAGAATGACAAATGTATTATGATTAAAATACCCATCTCGGGGTTTGCAATCCCTACGTTCCATATAATAATGGTGGCTTGAGTTTTACATGATGAGCAACCAGTACTGCCACCAGCTTGTATCTCTTTGAATTTTTAATGGAATTCTATACCCATGCACCATTAGACATTAATGATGTTTCTGCAATTTATTAATAAAAAGTACTTTATTTTTTTTAATTTTTCAGTTAAATATAAATATAATTAAGTTGTAACGCTTTAAATCCACTGCGATGGCACTATAGCTAGCAGATAATTATCTAACGTTGTCATATATGTTACATTCTAAGGTCAGACAATGCCTAATGTTATCAACTAACATTAGAACTTATCCAAATATAACCTTATATTTCTCCAAATAAAAGCCTAACCATATAGACTCCAAGGTTACGTGTCCGACCATATTCTCACATGACTAATATTATTGGTCATCAGTAGGCTTGACTTGTCCCAACATTATGGATTAATTTATATAACCATTTCAAGCTATGATGAAAGTTGAGACACCTAGGATTACTTCCCCTTAAAAATTGGCCTGGTCTCCAAAGTTCATGTTTTGACCTTTCTTCTTCCATTAGGATGTAACTTAATCCAAACAAATTTAACGTTTCTTCTTGGTTAAAGCTGTGAAAGAACTTGATAACCTAGAGAATCCTTCCACAAATCTCTACTAGTAACCGGCTAGACCCAAGAAACTCCTCACCTTATACATTGATGTGGGTTGTTGCCACTCAAATACTACCTCTCTTTTACCTAAGTCAACTATGACTTAGGAACTTCACTTCCTCTAGCAAGAACTCACACTTGTTGAGTTTGGTGATCAATTGGGAATACAACAATATATCATCTATGAATACCACTACAAATAGGTCTAGGAGTGGCCAAAGCACTCTATTCATAATATCCATAAAAAGCTGCTGGAGAGTCAGCTAACCCGGAAGGCATCACCTTTAATGCAAAATGGACATATCTTGTTCAAAAGACTGTCTTCGATATTTTGCCTTCATTAATCCTCAACTGGTGGTATCCTGACTTGAGATCGATCTTAGAAAACACCACAACTCCTAGAAATTAATCGAATAAATCATCTATCCTTGGTAGTGGATTCCTATTCTTAATGGTTAGCTTATTCAGCTCTCGGTAATTGATACACATCCTAAGGGTTTTGTCCTTCTTCGTAACAAATAACACTTGTGCTTCACAAGGCAAGATACTAGGCATGATAAGCCCCTTTGCCAATAACCCTTGCAATTGGCTCTTTAACTCTCTCAACTTAACTAAAGCCATCTGATAAGGTGCTTTATTCATTGGGACTGTTCTGGTGGCAATTCGATTGAAAACTCATTTTCCATTTGAGGGGGTTGTCTTGGTAGTTCTTCGAATACTTATGGGAATCCTCTTACTACGAGTATACTTTCTACCTCCTTAGATTCCTTCTCCTTGAGCACTACATGCACTAGATAGCCTCAACACATTCACCAACTCTTTCTTTGCTTGCAATGAGGAAATCATTCTTGACATCGATCTCAACTTACTCCCTCAAAAGACCCTATCTTCACTTGCATGCTTGTGGAATGTTACAGTCCTTTGATGACAATCTATACTCACAAAGTGATTATACAACTAATCCATGCCTAAAATAATATCAAAACCCAACAAGTCAAACACTACAAGATCCAACTCCCTAGGAGTGTCATCTATCTCTAAGTGACATTCTATGGCGATCTTGGTGTAAAGCACCGTTCCTCCATCAGACAATGATACTAAGACTCCTTGTCATATCGATATTGCTTGCGGGCTAACCATTTGGGTGAATAAGATAAAAGACAAATGATGGGGACACACCTGAGTCAAAAAGTGCACTCACATAGAAATGCAGTATTCTAACTCTCCCTAAAATGAATAACTAGCTTACTACTTATTCTATACTCCTATGAGTACAACTAATTAAATGCAGGTTGAGGTCCTATACCTCTTATGACACCTACTTCTTGGGTCTCTGAGGCACTTCATCAACTCTCTTGGAGTGATGTGCAAACCTACTAATTCTCATGCTCTCAGTAGAAATAAGATGTGGAGCAAACCTCCCTAACTCCATAAACTTTTGCTTGAATCAAGTTAAAGAAAGCCTTCAACTTTTGCTGTTTTATTATAGTAGGAAAATAATGATCGTCGAATTCCTTCTTAAATCCTTCCCATGAGATCCTTTCTATCGCTACCAGCTCCATGCTAAGGAGCTGCCTTTGGCCACCCCACCACCGTGCTGCTTCTCCTTAGAGAAAGTAGCTTTTGTACAAGATTTTCTGACTTTTGATGCATCCAGTCACCTAAAACAATCCTTCCAATATCCCTAATCAACCTTTCCACCTTCATTGATCCTTCGTATAATGATATGCCAAATATATCATATGAACAACCTTATTGTTCCTCCCTAGGGGAATTAACTTGCTGAATCATCAACTACCAAGTGTAAAGTTCGTGATGTTGTTGCAATATGTTTGAGATAATATTAAGTGCCCTCGCTAGTTTGCTATATCTCCCTTCCACTAGTGACTCTCCCTCCCAACTACCTATCGGCTGCTCGCCTCTCGTAACTCTCGATTGTACCATGCTTAGATCCTGCCACATAATCCAAACTTATCACTTTTTTACTCAACTTCCACTCACTAAACACAATTTTAAGCCTAACATTCTCTAAGATCCAAGCTTATGATACTATTCTTCAATTCCTATTTTTCCAGTACCCTTCCTTTATGACAAAGTGGATTTACCCAGAGCTGTGAAACATGCTCTTATACTATGGAACCACGTTCCTCGATAAAGGACTTATTGAGGATCTATGGTGCCAAGGGTGTCAACCATGCGGCAACACAAGAGGGTTTAAGTTCGGCTAGGCATGCCACATTCACTAGAATGTGTACATGTAAAAGGAAGTTGTATGGTTTGCAGTGGAAAATAATGTTTAGTCTAAAGGCTAAATGGTATAGTACTATAAATCTAAAAGAAACCACAATTTCATTCTCACATTGTCACATCATTTCTTAAAATAATTACACACATTACGAGCTGTTTAATTATGTCTCCAAAATAATGCGAATGAACAAAAGGGTTGTCTACCTAATAGTTACAAATACAGCTTCCACAACCAACCAATCGTATGACGAGAAATGGGCCTACTCGCCTATTACTTGGGCTGGGTTGGCTCTTCTGCCTCTGGTATTACTCCTGGATCTAACTCTGCATCAAAGTTTTCGGAGTGAGGACTGGGCCTCATTTCTTTTTCTCATCTTTTCTTTTTCTTTTCTTTTTTTCCTTTTTCTTTTTCCTTTTCCTTCTTTTTGTTTCTTTTTGTTTCTTTTCTTCTTCTTTCTTCTTCTTTCTCTCCCGCGTACACCGAACAGCTTCTTTTTCTCCTTACCGTCGCCGCCCCTTTGACTGCCCAGTTCTCTGCTGTCCGGCCACCGTGTAGTGTACCACCACCACCATTCTCTTCCCCTCCCACCAGAGATCATCCCCATTTTTAGAGCCATCGGACTAGCCGTTAGCCGCCACGCACTGTTGGAAGTCACTGCACTTGTCCTGTTTTTCTCCCCTATCGCCGGTTGCTTTCTTAGCCTAGAACTACCTCTCGCCAGCGGTGTGGCCTACACCACCTACCTAGTTTTCTTCCCCTCTCACCGATGAACATCCCCACCAAGTTTCACCTCCATCCGAGCCACCGTTAGCCACCACGAGCTCCTCCAAGTGACACAGTTTTTCACCGATTTCGGCGCCGTCGCACCACCTTCGGCCACCATCTCTTCACATCTTCTTCCCCTACCGCTTGTCGACCTAAACCACCCATTTCAGGCCTCAATCTGTTGCCGGAGCAGCTCCCACGAGCTCAACTCCGATTTGAGCTATTTCCTCTTCCTCTGCTGTTTACACCACCACCCATGGCCAAAATCACTTCCTTTAGCTTCATAAACATTTCAAGACCATTCCCTATCAATTTCTTGCCTTGGTTTGTCCCCATTCGAAAGTGGGTAATTTATTACCCACGGCCACAGTGTAAATTACACTGTTACATTGCCTTTCCTTCGCCGTTTGCAACGCCGCGAGCTTTCAAAAAATACCGTATAGTGCTGTAAGTATTTTCCAAACTCTACTTTTAGATTTAAATATATTTTGCTCTTACAATAAATATTTGCTGTTGGTTGGTTGATTCTGGATTGAGTCCGAGGAGTTCGGGGGTCGGATGGATTGAGGACGGAGTTGCTTGGATTGTTGATTTATGGTTGGTTGGTTGTTTTGTGCATTGAGATTGCATTTACATGGTGCATGCACGTGCATTTTATTTATTTGAGAAAAACCCAGTTTTATTGGCGTAAATGAGTTTCTTGTGCATGTGTCTCACGAGCCCAAATTGGGATGGGTTATTATCTCGGTGGAGCTCCTCTGGTCATTCGAGAGTGGATAATACTGAGTGACATCCCCCTGTGACGACCGGATCACACGATACGGTAATGCTGTCGTGTCGACTCCGTGGTCCCTAGAGTGGCGGGGACTAGAGGATGGCCTGGCCAGAGACGCTCATTTAGGTGTCACATGCGTAGTCGTTACCTGCAGTGTGGCACAGAGTCAGGGTGTGTCGATGATCCTTAGGGGAGATCATGGTGCATGCATACTTGGATCAGTTTTTATGGTTTTCGGATACGGGCCATTTTCTGGGAAAATGGCGAGGATGTGTTGAGGCTTTGTGATCCATTTTCTGGAAAAATGGTGGTTTCAGTTTTGGGCCAGTATCTAGGATAATGGTGAGGAATGGTTTTAATGGTAATGTTTTTGGGCCAAATGGGTTTTTTGGCGTGCATGGAAAAATATGAGGTTTTACGGGACAGGTGCATTGGCTTTTCTTTCATGCATATTGTTTGAGATTTATATGTTTTTATCTAGTGGTGTTTGAATTTTACTTACCTGCGGCACCATTTCTGGTATCGTAGATTTTTTGGTGCAGAGATCGAAGAAGAAGAGAAGGAGGCTGAGCCCGAGGATGCGGCTCCGCCGGAGTTCTGAGTTAAAGTTTAAGCTTTGTTGTTTGGTTTAAAGCTATATTTGTGCTTTGTAATATTTCTTTACGTATTTTTTAAACAGCTTTGTATTAAATTAAGAAAAATTCTAGTACTTAGTTATCGACTTTGCTTTTCGCTGCATGTTTCTCGTGCACATTCGTTGCTTATACACACATTTGGCACTCGCCGATAGGGTGGTAACCCGTGATGTCATCATCCAGACGTCTCGATTTCCCCATGCCAGGCGTGGGGATTTGGGGACTTCATAGGTGGTATCAGAGCGGTTTGGCTCTGGGTAAAATCACATGTCCCATAGGTGTAGTACTAGAAAGTTTTTAAAGTTGTGCTTTAAACTTTATTTTAAGTAAAGTTGCTATTTGGCATGTTTTATTTGTTTTAGCTTGTTTGCTTGTTTTTATTTATTTAGTTATGTTATTACATGATGCTGGGTCTTTTTGTTTCTTGTTATGTGGTTTTGGTTTTATGTTGTTGGTTTTATTCGTTTTTCTTAAAGGGGGTCAAGGGTTGTGTTGTGGCAGGAAGGCGGTATAATCGAGGATACTATTATTAGGCAGGAACATTTAGTGTAGTAGGTTTGAATTTTTAGCGATGTGGTTTGCTTGTATGATGTTGAGGTTTGAAGAGAATGTCATGGTTTAGGCAATCTTTGTAAGGTGGGAACTCACGTAGCAATGAGGAGAGGAATTAGCTTTAAGTCACTTAAGATGATTGAGGTCAAGGTTTTGTAGAATTTATGTAGTGAGGCTATAGGATAGGAGAGTCTAGGTTTAGCGAACTTTAAGGACGTGTTTAAGGGAATTTTATTTAAGGTTTGTAACCAGATATATGCAAAATGGTGGTCAGCCACCGGATATCCACCTTTTCAGGATTTAGTGGATTTGGCCACTCTAGCAGAGCGTGAGGTTAGTTTAAATGTGGGCTCCCCTCTAGGTCAGAAGAGGCTGAACATTGATGGTGAAGGAAGCAGTTTTGGATCACCACAAAATTTTATGCAGAGGATAGGAATCCAATCATTGGCAGCTCCCGGTGTGCGTATGGGAGGTCGAGTTCCAGTTTGTGGTTTATGTAATAGAGCTCACGGAGGCGAGTGTCGTCTGGGTAGTAACAAGTGTTTTGAATGCAGTCAGACGGGGCATTTTGCTCGTGAGTGCCCTAATCGAGTTCAAGAAAGCCGTGGAGCTCATCGCAGTGGTAGAACTAACCAGAGGCAATTAGCTCGGATTCAAATGTATGCAGTGACTCTTGGTACCATTGGAGGCGAGGTTACGGAGACTTAGAATGCTGGAGTCATGGCAGGTAGGGGTCTAATCTAATCTTTCATGATGAATGCCTGGTGTGGTTTGTTTTTTTTTTTTTTTTTATATATATTATCGAGGCTTGGAGAGAATGGCATGATCTGGGTGATCTTTTAGGGAAGTAGAATAATTGAGTTCTTTGGTTCCGTGGAGTTTATGAAATGGTCTATAACATAGTAGGTTGTAAGTTCAACAAATTTCAAGGATGGATTTTATGAAGTTTCAGCAAAGTTTTAAAGTTTGGGGCCTTATAGATTTTAGGAAATAAGTTTATGGTAATTAAGGTGTTAGGTTCGACATGCTTTGGGGGGGGGGGGGATAATTAAATTTCGAGTTGTAGACTTCGTGATTCGGATGAGTAAATTGGTGGCAATTGCGGCTTTAGATTTTACAAGCTTTTAAGATGAATGTTTTGGATTAAAGCCACCAATCTTGACAATTTTAGAAAATGATTTATTATCTATTAATGTTTTAGAATTTGAAAGATTTGGGAGTCGATTGTTCTATTATGGGATGTAAGTTCCTTAATATTAAAAGTTCTGGAAGATGATTCTTATTTGATTTAAGGTTTTAGAATTGCAGAGTTGAAGGAATGATTTATAATAAGAGTTGAGTTCTTAGTTTTACAGACTTAGTGATGTAGCTTGATCTACTTTAGTGAGTGATTAGTTTGTAACCATTAAAATGGGGTTGATTAGAGTTGAGTTATTGATATGAAAATTTTTCTAGAGTAGATTTCTTTGAGGATTGGAGGTAATGATCTAGTGCGTGTATTTCTTTGAGGATTGAAGATATTGAGCTAGTTTAGAAAATAATTATTGTTAACTCAAGGTTGTAGTGGCAGATTTTAGGAAATGATTCTATTGATTTGAAAGATATAGGTCCATCAGGGTGTTGGAAATAGTAGATTTTGTGTTGGTATGGAATATGATTGAACTTGAGGCTGTATGATCCGTAGACCTTACGGAATGGATTCTTAGCAGGTTTAAGGTCATTTTCGGTACCAAACTTTAAGCAATGGCTAGTTGTTGATTTAAGGATATAAGTTGAGTAGATTCAGGAATGATTCTTGTTGAGTTGAGAATATAAGTCCAGGTGATAGAAATGTGATAATGGATCACTTGTACGTTTGAATGATTTGTGGTGTTGGCCAAGAGTACATGAGATCGATGAGTAGTAATGGTAAGTGCGTATGGATTTTGGGGAGTGCTGGTCCTAGTCTCATCTATCTTTGGCTTGGTAGGAGTTGAAGAGGAAACTGTGTGGTAATATTAAATTCAAGAGATTTTGGCTTTGAGTTGTTTGATAAGTTGAACGGAATGTGCCGTCGAAGCAGGTTACCCTTTGGGATGATGGTTTGAAACAACTGATGTGTTTATCTTGAGAATTAATTGCGACTTGAAGTCATAGGAATTTAAATTTGTGAGGCTATACTTTTCTTTGGAGATCAAGTATCCAGTTGGGAGAATTAAGGATATTGTTAATTAACTTGAAAAGAGATTGTTAGGTCACCATGGGTGGTGTATGAAACTTATGCATCAACGATAGGTAACATAATCATTTGTATGTAGTAATAAAGTATTAGGATCCATAAGTGTTGTTTAATAGTTTTCGATGGATTGAAAATTTAAACAGTATGGCCTGTCTTGAGATTTATTTGTGAAGTGCTATTGAAGGATTTAGTCGTGCAAAAAAAAAAAAAATAGAGTTTTTGAGAGTACAAGTAGGTGGGTGAGTTACCAAGAGCGATTCGTTTATGTCTAGGTGATGTCAATGGTAGTTTTTAAGGAGTTAGTTATTACAAGATTAGATGTTATTCGAAATACAGGTAATGAGCTTGAAGTGTGGGATATCGGATAGAGGTTATCGGCGCTCTCGTTGGTTGGCCGGGAAGGACTTGGGCCTTTTGGAGATGTTCCTTATCTTTAGAAGAGACTGGTGTATTTTGGGATGATGCTATGTGTTTTCAAATTGGGGCCCGGAGGTTGATTAGTATTGGTTTCTGTCATCAATCAATAGATGTATTTTTGCGGAATGTTGGTTTTTGTTTAGGGCAGCGATGGCCAACTGAGGAATGAGTGGAGATTTGTGATTTTTGGAGGTCTATGATTTTCTATGGAAATGTGGTAAAAGTTTTCTTGTGATTAGGTGTGGATTGAGCTTGTACTTGAAGATGTTAATTTATGAGGATATAACCCTTATGTATTTTGGTGAGTTATCAGAGTGCGCGCGAAATGCATGATTTTCGGAGATTCTTAGAAGTTCAAATTTTGTGTTGATTTTGAGGAAATAATAGTGACTTGAAGTTTTAATGGGAGATTAATCATTTAGTCGTGCAATTTGGTTTACGGATGGTTAACTTTGAAAGTGGTTATTAAGTTACCAAAGTCAGTATGGGATGAAAGTTTGGAAGGTAAAGCAGAGACGTCGTTGATATTAGTAATTTATAGTGTGAAGATAATAACCATTGGATTTGTTGAGAGTTGTCGATGATATGTATCTCTCAGTTATGTTCAGAGTTGTATCCTGTATCTTTTTGGCGCTAATGTTTGATCTTGAAAATTTCGAGAACGAAATTTGCTTTTAACGGGGGAGGATGTGATGACCCGCTTTTGCGTGTATTTTCACTGAAGGGTTGTTTTTAATTTAATTAATATATTGGTTTATTTATTTTAAATTAATGTATTTTAATTGGTTTTTAATTTATTTGATGTTGTGCTTAATTTATTTAGTCGTTTTAAGGTTTTTAAAATCATTTTCGGCGGATCTGTTTTGGTTTCCGGATTGAGGACTGGACCTCATTTCTTTTCCTCATCTTTTCTTTTTCTTTTCTTTTTTCCCTTTTTCTTTTTCCTTTTCCATCTTTTTCTTTCTTTTTCTTTCTTTTCTTCTTCTTTCTTCTTCTTTCTCTCCCGCGTACGTCGAACAGCTTCTTTTTCTCCTTACCCTCGCCGCCCCTTTGACCGCCCAGTTCTCTGCTGTCCGGCCATCGTGTATTGCACCACCATCACCATTCTCTTCCCCTCCCACCATAGATCATCCCCACCAATTTTCAGAGCCATCGGACCAGCCGTTAGCCGCCATGCACGGTTAGAAGTCACTGCACCTGCCCTGTTTTTCTCCCCTGTGGCCAGTTGCTTTCTCAGCCCAGAACTGCCGCTCGCCGGTGGCGTGGCCTACACAACCCACCCAGTTTTCTTCCCCTCTCACCGGTGAACATCCCCACCAAGTTTCACCTCCATCCGAGCCACCGTTAGCCACCACGAGCTCCTCCAATCCACATAGTTTTTCACCGATTCCGGCGCTGTCGCACCACCTTCGGCTACCATCTCTTCAGAGCTTCTTCCCCTACCTCTTGCCGACCTAAACCACCCATTTCCGGTCTCGATCCATTGCCGGAGCAGCTCCCACGAGCTCAACTCTGATTTGAGCTTTTTTCGCTTCCTCTGCCGTTTCCACCACCACCGACGGCCAAAACTCACTTCCTTTAACTTCATAAACATCTCAAGACCATTCCCTATCAATTTCGTGGCTTGGTTTGTCCCCGTTCGAAAGTGGGTAATTTATTACCCATGGCCACAGTGTAAATTACACCGTTAAGTTGCTTTTCCTCTGCCGTTTGCAACGTCGCGAGCTTTCAAAAAATACCGTATAGCGCTGTAAGTATTTTCCAAACTCTACTTTTAGATTTAAATATATTTTGCTCTGACAATAAATATTTGCTGTTGGTTGGTTGATTAAGGACTGAGTCCGAGGAGTTCGGGGGTCGGATGGATTGAGGATGGAGTTGCTTGGTCTGTTGATTTTTGGTTGGTTGGTGCATGCACGTGCATTTTATTTTTGTGAGGAAAACCCAGTTTTATTGGCGTAAATGAGTTTCTTGTGCATGTGTCTCATGAGCCCAAGCCGGGATGGGTTATTATCTCGGTGGAGCTCCTCTGGTCACTCGGGAATGGATAATACTGAGTGACATCTCCTGGGTAGTAGAAGGGCGACGACCGGATCGCACGATACGGTAACGCTGTCGTGTCGACTCCGTGGTCCCTAGAGTGGCGAGGACTAGAGGATGGCCTGGCCAGGGACGCGCTGGGCACGAGTCTGGGCATTGCTCGTTTAGGTGTCACACGCGTAGTCGTTTCCTGTGGTGTGAGACAGAGCCAGGGTGTGCGGATGATCCCTAGGGGAGATCATGGTGCATGCATAATTGTATCGATTTTTATGGTTTTCGGATACGGGCCATTTTCTGGGAAAATGGCAAGGATGTGTTGAGGCTTTGTGATCCATTTTCTGGGAAAATGGTGGTTTCAGTTTTGGGCCATTATCTGGATAATGGTGAGGAATGGTTTTAATGGTAATGTTTTTGGGCCAAATGGGTTTTTTGGCGTGCGTGGAAAAATATAAGGTTTTACGGGATAGGTGCATTGGCTTTTCTTTCATGCATATTGTTTGAGATTTATATGTTTTTATCTAGTGGTGTTTGGATTTTACTTACCTGCGGCACCATTTTTGGTACCGTAGATTTTTTGGTGCAGAGATCGAGGAAGAAGAGAAGGAGGCTGAGCCCGAGGATGCGGCTTCGCCGGAGTTCTGAGTTAAAGTTTAAGCTTTGTTGTTTGGTTTAAAGCTATATTTGTGCTTTGTAATATTTTTTTACGTATGTTTTAAACAGCTTTGTATTAAATTAAGAAAAATTCTGGTACTTAGTTATCGACTTTGCTTTTCGCTGAGTATTTCTCATGCACATTCATTGCTTATATACACACTTGGCACTCGTCGATAGGGTGGTGACCCGTGATGTCATCATCCGCACGTCTCAATTTCCCCGTGCCAAGCGTGGGGATTTGGGGGCGTCACACAAGGGACTTCACTTGTATAGCCTCAAGGGAAGCAAGCATCAATCTCGCCAAAGCTTCTCTTTTATTGGGGCAAAAATTCCCTCTGGTAAAAGCTCAAGTGTGAGCACAATGTTCACTCAAGCTATTCCTCAATTTTGGGTGTGGTAGCCTGATTGTATAATCATGAAGGGTAGGGGGGCTCTTCATTGAGGGGTGAGTTTCTTGTTGATGGAACCTCAGGAAGAGAAAATCGAGTTGCTCTTCATTGGGGGATGAACACAATGCTCGCTCCCAAGTTGTTCCTCACTTTGCAGTGAGGTAGCCCAATGGTGGAACCTTGGGGCTAAGCACGGAACTCACCTTCAACTTCTTCATTATGGCTAGTGTGGATGCATGCCCATGTGCTTTTCCATGTGGTGGTCGAGATGGCAAGCATTGTTGATTCCATGATGCTCACCTAGTTAAAAAGCACTTAGTTCTTTGTGTTGCTGGTTGCCATGCTCGGAAGCACCCTTTCCAGATAGGGACCTCAAGAGGTGTGCTCTAAACCTCGGCCCATGTATGACTAGATATGTGTTGGGCAAACATACTCACTAAAGGAACCTCTAGAGCAAGGACAGAGCTCACCCCGAGGTTGTTCATCTTTGTGGGGGGCTAGGATGCCTGCGACTGAAACTTCTAATTGATCACGAAGCTTGCCCCTTGCTTTTCCTTGGTTGCGGGCAAGGATTCAATCTGGGGCTATAGAAGAAAATCATCGAGATGGTGATGTTCTAGGCATGCATGTAAAATGAAAGGGTCCCCGCATGCATATAAGATGGGTCCCTTCCCCACTTGTCTGTGATGCGCATGGCTCATGCACAGATGTACAATGGTGAGCTCCTTACCGACTCGTTATGTTTTCAATATCAAACGATGCTCATCTAATGTGCTCGTCAATTCCAACATTAAATTATGAAATAAATGTGATGAGGAGCCTATATTTGTAGTTAGTGGCTTTATTGGAGAGTTTCGTTCGTTGGTCAGAGTCTATTTCTTTCTCTCCCATTGTCATCCTTTTTGTAGGATTACAGTACTGATTCCAAAGGTCCTAGAAATCTAGTTGAGGAATTTCCAAAATGGAGCTCTACCATGGCGATAATTCATCATTCTAAATTTAATTTATGATTAGTCCAATTTTATTCTGGAATATAAGGGGGCTAGGTACTTCTCAGATGCAATTGAAAAAGATTATTAACAAGTATAAACCTAATATTTTAGCCCTAGCTATGCCTTTTTTGTTGGAGGGTAGAATTCCAAGTTTTTTCATTAAATTTAAATGTGATATGTTTATTATGAATAGAGCTAATGGAGGTAAGATTTGGTTGTTGTGGAACTCGGGAGTTTCAGTGTCTTGGCTGGCTAGTTCTAATCGATTTGTGACTGTGCAAGTGGAGGAGAATGGTCTAGTTTTTGTTCTCACTATTGTGTATGCCAAGTGTAGTACGCTTGAGATGGAATCCCTCTTGCATGATTTGGAGGCTATTGCTATCGGTAATCTGCCATGGGTCCTTTGTGGTGACTTCAATATTATCAAAGATGATTTGGAAAGAAGAGGTGGGCATCCTTGTCTATTTGCTCCAATGTTCAACTTTAATTTGTGTACTCTGAACTGCAACTTGCAGGAAATGAGTTTCAAAGGACCAAGAATGACTTGGTGCAATGGACAAGGCGAATTGGCAAGGAGCTGGGCAAGGTTAGATCACTGCTTTTTTTATTCTAACTTTCTTAACTATTTTCCAAATATTTTTTAGCAGGTTCTAGCTCGCACTACATTGGATCATACCCGTTTGGTTATTTAGATGGGAGAGGACTTGTTCAAGTATGGTCCTAGTCCTTTTTGTTTTCAGTTTATGTGAACTAATCAAGTTGATTTTCTTAACTTCATGGAGAGAGTATGGCAGCATTGGAACTTCAAAATGAAAAGGGTTAAGGTGGCATTAAAACACTAGAACGAGTGGGTTTTGGGAGAACTAATGTCATCATCCAAGAATTAGAAAAACGTATGAAACGAGTCTTCAAAACTATTTAATGTTGAGGGTGGCAATGATCTAATGGTCTCTAAATTGGAACTTCAGACTTGATTAGGTAGAGAGGACATGCGTTTATCTCATTTGGCTAAGAAGAATTGGTTGAAAGATGGGGACCAAAATTCTAAATTCTTCCGTGCTATTTTGAATGCTAAAAAACATAATAGGGTTAGTGAGATGTGTTTGGCCGATGGTACTACCTTAAATGCTCCTGTTGACATTCATAAAGCTGCAGTTGATTTTTTTCAAAACTTTTTGGGGCAAAGTGGTAGCCAGGATTTGCCTAACTTAAGTACCTTAATCCCCTTTATTATCTCTGTGGAAGAGAATTCTTTGATCTATAAAAACCCCTACTATTGAGGAAATTAAGGATGCTTTATTCAGAATTCCCATTGATAGTAGTCCTGGTCTGGATGGTTTTGGCTCGGTTTTTTTCCGTGTTTGTTGGGCTTTTGTTAAGGAATATCTTCTGGATGCTATTTTTGAGTTTTTTCAAAAGAAATCCCTTCTTAGATTTTTTATGGCTTCTTATATTGTTATATTCCTAAGCTGGATAAGCCTACGGGATTTGATAAATTCAGGCCTATTAGTCTGTGTTAGGTAGTTTACAAGATTTGTGCAAAGATTACTGTTGTTCGTATGACTAGTATGTTATCTAAGATGATTTCTCAGTGGTAGGGGGCTTTTCTTCCTGGTTGCAGCATCTTTGAAAATATTAGTCTTACCCAGGAAATGACTCACTCTACTAATAAAAAGTCTATGGGGGGTAATGTGTTGATTAAACTTGATATGTTGAAGGCCTACGATATAATTGATTAGAATTTTCTTCTTAATGTCTTGGGTGCTTTTGGCTTTTCGGATCATGTCTATACCTTGATAAGGTCGTGCATTTGTATGCCCTAGTACTCTATCATGATGAATGGCACTCCAATGGGTTTCTTTAAAGGTGAACGTGGGCTGAGGCAAGGTGACTTGCTTTTGACTTCTTTCACATTGGGAAAATTGGACCTTTTTCTCAGGCTAGATGTACTCTCCTTGTTTCCCATCTTATATATGCTGATGACATTGTTACTTTTGCTAATGCTGGGAAAAGGTTGCTAAGAGGTTTGATGCAAGTGTTGAATCTTTATGAAGAATGGTCGAGTCAAGTTCTTAGCAAAGAAAAAAGTACCATTTATTTTTCTAAACATATTTCGGTTGCAAGAAAGAAATCGCTTATTCGAGTTACTGGTTTCTCTCAAGGCTTGTTTCTGTTTAAGTATTGGGGTGTGCCCATCATGATTGGTAGATTGAAGGCTTTAGATTTTGGTGATTTGCTTGGAAAAGTCAAAAAGAAAATTGCCGGATTGAAGATGAAAATGCTTTTCGCAGGTGGTAGAACTATTCTTCTCCACCACGTTCTTTTGAGTATGTCAACTCATCTCCTCACGGTCTTACATGTCCCCAAATTAGTGCTTAAAGAGTTGAACAAATTCCTTAGCTCTTTCTTTTGGGGTGATTTTGAGGGGAAAGGCAGAAGGAAATGGGTGGGTTGGAATAAGATTTGTAGATTGAAGAAGATGGATTAGGTACCGGGGTTTTGAAGGCACTTAAAGGGTTTTACATTTAAAACTTGCTTGGCGATTAATTTTGAGTAACTCTTTGTGGACGAACTTCTTCAAAAGTAAGTATATGAGGGATAATCATTTATCTTTATTGGAACTGAATAAGGGTACCCAGTTTTGGAAGATGATTGTCCAAAGTATTCCATATGTTTTAAACAATTCTAAATGGATTGTTTGTGTGGGTAACGTCTCTTTTTGGTATGATAATTGGGAGGATGGGGTTCCTCTTAATATGCATTTCCTTGTGATTCACCAACCTTTGCTTAAAATTAAAGAGTTACACATGGATAATGGTTGGAATACTTCTTGTTTAGAAAGGCTTGTTGGACTTGATAAAGCTATTGAGTTGTATTAGTTTTTGGCAAGGCATAAAGAGGGACAAGATGTGTTAATTTGAATGAAAGAGAAGGAAAGTTTACCATGAAAAGTGCTTGGGAGTGTATTAGAGTTCGGGAGTCTCCTTTACCCTAGGCTCACTGGATTTGGCATAATCTTATCCCTAAGAAAATTTCTGTTATGATGTGGAAGGCCACTAACTGTAGTTGTTCTGAACATACTGAAGATCTCAATCACATTCTTTGTAATGGCGACTTTGTTAAGCAAGTTTGGAGGATGGCCTTGGTTCAATTAGGTGTTTATATGGGTGTTTTCCATACTTGGTAGGAGCAAGTTAATATCTGGTTTCGTCATGCTAGTAAGTCGTCTTAGGCTCGCACTATTTTTGGACTTACCCGTCCATTGTCTCTTGGAAACTATGGGAACAGAGGTGTAGAGCTAGGTATGATGGCAAGATGGACTTGGTTCAGTTGGTTTGGCATGCTATCAAGTTATGGATCCATAGACTCATGTAATTGGGTTTAAATTCTTTAAAAATCTGAGAAAGAATATTGTTATATTGAAACGACTGGATATTTCGGTGTTAGTTCCTAAAGCTAAGAAGGTTTCAGTGGTTAAGTGGATTCCTCCCACTTAGAATTGGGTGAAGCTTAATACGAATAGCAGCAGCTCGGGTAAGCCTGGGCCTGACGGTGTTGGGGTGTCATTCGTAATGCTCGTGGTCAGATGTGTGTAGCTTACTCTATATTTTTAGGTTAGGGATCTAATAACTTTGCTGAATTAAGGGATTTGTTGGAAGGGGTTAGAAGGTGTTGTCAACTTGGTTTTTATCAATGGAAATTGAAACTGATTTTCAAATTCTTGTTAATTGACTTAGAAAGGGTGAGTGTAATATTTGGTATCTCGAGGATTATTGGGATGAGCTTAAACTTTGTCTGGATCAATTGGAATACAGAGTGAAGCATATTTTTCGTGAGGGTAATAATGTTGTAGATTTTCATGCAAAACAGGGAGCAAGTAGATTAACTCTGGATTGGGTTGGTGATTGGGTTCCGTTGATCAGTAAATCAAGAGGCCTTTTTCACATGCATATAATTGGTCTTCCTTACTTGAGGTTTTCCTCATCAGGTATGTATTAATCTATAGTTGCTTAATTGTTAACTTATTATATGTTCGTGTGGGTTTTTTCTTACAGGTTGTTGCTTTTATTTTCTTGTATTATTTGTGGCTATTGTATTGTGGTTGAGTTCCTACAAAATTTTGTAAGGTCTGGGTTTTGGTCTTATTTTAATATTTGCAACCCACAGGCCTTAAGTTGTAATCACGGTTTTTCTCCGTCACAAGTGAGGGCTACCAATAAATTTGGGGTACCGTCCCCTTTCTAAAAAAACAAAAGGTGCCTCATTCATGTGGAAATAGATTTTTTTGGGTAATGCAGCCTTTTGTTTTGAGAATGAAAAATCAATCCAACAGACGATGTCAAACTATTGATACATTTTCCAGTCACGATTGAATGCCCACAGTACAATCGGATTATGCTCTCCTCTCATGGAATGGTTCGTGGTTGTGATATACATGGAACTCTAGTTCATGTTTGCTTAATTATAAATGACTAACTATTAAGGAGATATTGGTTTACATGGTTCAGCACTAAGGCCTACGTCCACGAGGCCTGGGTTTAAGTCCACTGTAAATCAAGTTTGTTACAAGCTTTCCATCCACAATCAGTTATCTACAATTGCTCCAACGGGGTTCCTCTAGTCTTCACATTGTTTAAAGCTCTCTGGTCTTTGCAACATGGAAAATGCATTAACAGTTTGGTCAGATGATCCTCTTCTCTCACCGGATGGTTCATGGCAGTGATATACTTGGAAGCCCATTCTCTTTCTAGCCTATCTCAAGGGAATTGAAGAGAAGATCATTACGGTAAAAAGATTACTAAATTTGAAATTTTCATGTATGAGGTATGTTCTAGTCTCTATAATTTATGAGCTTGTTCAAAGAATTACTTAAACTTGAACTGTTTGATCCTATAATTTCGCTACACATATGGTCTGGCAGATAAGATATTTGGTTGGTCATCCATACTTAAAACCAGAATAAACAAACAGGAATACCATCACGGACCAACAAAAATAGATAACCACACCATCCTACATAAACAACTCCAACCTACCACAAAACTATCATAGGATACCTTTCCAATGACACATTCATATCTCTATAAAGCAAATTATGAAGGTCCGAAAGAAAATGCACAAGTAAAACAAAAATACAAGAACTAAACAAATTTGAACTCATGATACATAATTCAAAAATTCTGCTTGTTTCATGGTACAATAGAGGACATCAATAGCAGTTAGTTAATCCACCACAAAGTAAACAAAAAGAATTGCACATTTCGAAAACAAAGCAAAGTTTTGAATACTGTTCCAATAGCCATTTCAGTTAAGGCACTGGAACGAAATATTTCGATATCGGTACCGTTTTATGATTAATTATATATTATATATAAATAATTATATGTATATATAAACTACCAACTAATATAGTAAATGCTATATATATGTAAGTGTGTATCATATATGTGTATATATATGGAAGAATTGAAGATTTATAAAATGAATATAAGTTTAAAAAATCACAAATTTGAGTTGAGAAACTGAAACAAAGGAAAAGAAAAAAGAATAGAGAAATTATTAAAAATAATGATATTTAAAAAAAAGAATAATCAGGGGACATACCTAAAGTTACAAAAGAATTAAAATTATACAAATACATTTTATATTTTAGAACTAATTAAATACCAATTGAATTTAAAATTTACAAAAATGCCATCCAAATATAAGAAAATTATAAAAAATTTCGAAACGGAACAGAAGGTGGAATGCTAATTTTGACTGAAATGGTAGGAATTTGACTAAAATGGCCAGAGTGGACTGGAACAGGCCGGAATTTGGAACAAAACGGAACAATGAGGTTTAGCGTATTGGATACTACACCGAAACGGAAAATTCTGGCCGAAACGGAATGGAATTCAAACTATGCAACAAAGACAATCCCGAAATAAAGAATGAATGAAAGAAACTCCACACTGCATGGCCCACTAAGACAAGTTTAAATGTGTTTGAATGTTAGATGTATTTATGGAAAATTAAAAAAGGTTGTGGGTCTTACATGGTAAAGAGGTGTTGAGTTGAAAAAAATTGAAAGTCCCATGTGTAAAAAAGTTTTGAGTTGAATAATATTTAGTGATTTAAAAGTTGTGTGTTTGAATATTAGAGAGCTTCATTAGACCATTCCTCCAATTAATAGGAGCGTTAGCAGTAGCGAGAAAAGGTCTACCTAAAATTCAAGGGATTTTAGAATTGGAGTCAACAACAGAATTAGTGTCAAGGATTAAGAATTCAACAGAATAATAAAATTTATCAATTTAGATCAAAACATCCTCAACTATTCCTCTTGGTTTCTTAACTGAACAGTCGGCCAATTGAAGCACAATAGAAGTTGGCTTAATTTCACCCAAACCAAGCTACAAATAAATAGAATAAGGCATCAAATTAACACTAGCTCCTAAATCTAGCGAGGCTTGCCCAAACTCATGATTTTCAATATTACATGCAATGGTTGGACAACTAGGATCCTTGTACTTAGGAGGAATTCACTGCTCAATTAAAGCACTAACTTACTCTGTTAGAAATGCTATCTTCTTAATATGGTGCTTCCTCTTAACTGTACACAAATTTTTAGAGATTTTGAATAAGTAAGAACTTGTTTAATAACATGCGAAAGAAGAAGGTTAATCTTTACTTGCTTGAGGTCTCCAAGATTTCATTACTAGAATCCAAAGTTCGCATATGAAATTTTAAAGCACGAGGAAATGGTATCTTAATTGAGCGCTTGATTACCTCGGCTTCCTTGGGCAACTCGGTACTATCATTGCTTTGTTCCTTTTCAACATCCTCTATCTTATTAGTTGTTGGGATGTGTGTAAGGACTTACCATTTCTTCTCACAATGGCATTGACCTCTTTCAAATTCCCTTGTGCCATATGTTGACCTTGAGGTGTGAATTGAGGTTGAGAAGGGAACTTGCCACGCTCATTCACACTCAAGTAACTCATCATCTTGGATACATTGCTCTTTATCTCCTTGTTTTCTTCAACAACCTGCGTAATCAAATATTCAAACTTTTGGTTAGTCTTATACTATACCTCAATAAAAGCATTCAAAGTGTCTTTTAAAGGACTCCTAAAAGATGAAAGTGCACGATATGGTGCAGGATATGATCTAGGGGGTTGTGCAGGCGGCTGGTTTTCAGACTTCCAGCTAAAATTAGGGTGATTGTGCCACCCTGGATTATAGGTATCAAAGAAAGCTATAAAAGGCTTCTTGTACATACCTAAGGCATTACATTGTTCCTCATACATCCATCTCATCTCAGCAAATTTGGGACACTCTTGGGCAAGGTGATTCGCCCCGCCACACACAAAACATGGTCCAAAAAATTCTGCATAATTAGCGACATGTGTTGGCTTTAAGTCCTTAGTCTTTGAACCTCTAAGTCCTTAGTGAGCATCTCAACCTTAGCCTTTAGATTATCTTCTTCCCTAAGATGATAAATTCCACCACCATTTAGGTTTCCTGTAGATCGTGACCTATTTGTGCTCTCAGTAGCACTAGGTCCAATCCAAGTGTGAGATTTTTCAGCAAGCTTATTGAGTTTCATCTCATTTCATGACCCAATAGATCGTGGTCTTAGAGAGTATAGCCAACTCTTAGCTTTATTCTTCAAAGAGAAAGGAAAAAAACTTAAGTCTCACAATATCATCAGCTGCATTTTGACTATGAAAAGTTGCAACTACTTCCTCAAACTCCCTAATGTGTACATATGAATTTTCATTTTTCAAGCCATGAAAAGTAGGAAGTAACTGTATCATCCCTTTTTTAAAATTTAGTTGGTGAGTATTGGCTGGAAACACAATGCATGATAGTGTGGTGGTGCGTGTAGGGTGGACGTAATCCTGAAAGGTCCTAGTTGGTTGATCTATGTGTTCACTCATTTCCTCAGAATTAGAAAAATTATCAAACAAATTATTAGAAAAATTAGACTTTGACTCTAACAGAGGTCTACAAGCTAATCGACCCAAGGCGTCTTTATACCTGTGCATGCAAGATAGAGAAAAATGCGACACTAAAAGAAAAAAAAAACAAAACTATAAAAAAATATAGAAAATAAAATAAAGATGTAGCAAGCTAAAAGAGGGAACGAAGTTACCGCCTCTACAAACTGCTGAAAAAAAAAACTATCTAGCAATGCTTCTACCATCTCCCTGGCAACAATACCAAAATTTGATTACGCACAAAAAATAATGCTATAGTTGTAGTACAGCTTTGGGATGTCGATTCCACTAGGTGACAAATTAAAAGAATAGCAAAAAAAACAAAGAAACTAAAGAAAATATTAAATTATTAATGGAGAACAAAGATTAATTTTAAATATAAATTAAAGTGAAGCAGAGTGATTAAAGATAAAAGTACTCAAATTTGACGAACAATAGAACGTTGAGAATCCCTTACACAAATTCGATATTTTAATTGTTCTTAATTCATTGAATAATTCAATTGGGAACTCAATTCCGGAATTCCCAATCGGAAGGTATAGATTTATAAACTAAAATTAACCCAAATGTAACCTTTTGAAAAATCATTCACCACTTTTAAAATTCGTAAATTATTATCCCAATTGAGAAAATCCAACGATGATAATATACTCAAAGAGCGATATTGCAGCAAATAACTAAATCAATATAGATAAATAATTGATCCAAACATAATCAAAGAACCAATCCATTCAATAGAAAAAGCATGACTGAATCCATAAACAAAATACATTTTATGATTATTCGGAAAAGAAAACATCAACAATGAATTGAGAATGATAAAACAAAAGAGTTTTCATAATTAAAATCAAATACATAAATTAAAATAAATTAGAAATATCATCTAATGTGCAAATCCAACCCTAGCCCTACTTGATAATCTAGTTACCCATAAATATAATGGATAACAAAAATCTCCAGAGAAAAATAAAGCAAACAGCGGCCATAGAAGTGATTTTCTCCTCTCTTCACATCTGCCTCTTGTGCCTCTCCTCCCCTTCCATTTCATGCTAATGATATGCTTATATAGGGTAAGAAAGAAACCCCAATGTCTTCATAATTTTTGCATAAAAAAATCACCTAAGTTTTATGACTCATCTTGGTGGCCATGTACGCACTTCACGAGTTCGAATTTGGAAATCCTTGTTAGAGACAAATTTGTAGCCCTTTAAGATAGCTTTCTAATGCATCATTCTGATATGTGAGTAAAAAGTTAAGCTCAAAATATTAAAGTATATCCAAACTGTCTCCTATCAAATTTCAGATTTGGACTTCTTCCAGTTTCATTTTGTATTTTTTTTTCTTTTTTTGTTTGATCCAAATTGCTCTCAAACCTCATGAAGCTTCTCCTTTGAATTTAATTAGGCTTTGACTTGCTCTTTTATAAACTTTGAAATTAAATATAAAAAAAACTACTTAGGAGTATTCTAACGTAAATAAAAACTCAATTCAAGAATACACATTAATTTCTATGATTTCTATTCACATTTTAGTATTTTAATCCAATATTAGGGTATTTAGAGTGCACTTTCGCCCACTCATCATATATGCTCTTGCATTCCTTTTGCTCCATCATATTTCATGGTGGTAAGTTTAGCCATCAGTGTTCCGACTAATGACTTAAATCTCTCCTCAACATTTTTTAAAAAATTTTGAGCATCCTCAACTCTAGGGAGTGACTTTTTAATATTTTCAGCTATAGTCATTTTCATGAACATTAAACTTAGCCTGTTTGATCTCTCACACTATTTATATGATTATTTCTCATCCTTGTTACCATTCTCAGTGAGGGTGGTGGTTTTGGACTCGTAATAGATAAGTCCAGGTCAAAGGACCCTAAGGTGAATCTGACTCACTCCACCCACTTAGAAAAATTAGAGCCATTCAAAATCGGAACTGATGATGTCTGTAATGTTGGTACATTTACTGCAAGAAAACTTTTGTCATATAATGCTTTGAGTTAGACAGTTATAAAAAATAATCAGAATTTAAATAATTATGGATGAACTAGTAGTGTCATCAAGACCCTCCTTTGGGAGTAGATCTCAATAATAAAGTGTTCTCTCCAATAGTAAATTCTATAGATAAACTAGCTATATCATCATAATTCTTCTTTGAGAGTAAATTCTTATATACAAATTGTTCCCTCCAACTTTTGTTTGATGGATAAATTAGTAGTGTCATCAAAATCCTCCTTTGGGAGTAGATCTTAACACACAAAGTGTTCACTCCAACCTTAATTTAATGGATGAACTTGTAGTGTCATCAAGATTCCTCTTTAGGAGAAGATCTCGAGACAAAAAATTGTCCACTCCATCATATCCATCTTACTATGGAATTTAATGATTTTTCTCCGAAATTTAAGAAAATCTTGTACCTTTGGGCAACTAAGTTTTTATTTAATTTTGATATAAATCACTTCTCAATGTTGGATAAACAATTATATATAGCAGATAATAAGAGCCAATTCATACATGTATTTAATAATAATAACATTTATATAAGATTTAATGTATGTATTTAATAATAACATGCATATGCAATTTTATAAAATTTTCATACATGTAGATAACAATAATAACATGTCTATAAGAGAAAATAAAATTTCAAGAATTTTTTTAAATAATAAATAAATAATATTGAACTAATAATATAATATAATTTTAATATTCTAGCCGGTCTGGGTAAGTAACTTTGACCTAGTTTAGTTCACTGGTCAGACCCCAATTGGGTTTGATTGGGCTAGGCCAGAGTCCACTGCACAACCTATTTTCTTTTTAGCCCATTAAAAGAAAACCGTAAGTTTGCTCTATGGGCCACAGCCCACAGCTTGGCTTAAAGTCCAAGACTTTACACATCAAAAGGAACAAAATTTAGGCATAATTGTTGGATTGGGCCAAACCCACAGACCAAGCCGAAGCCCTTTACATGTTTACAAAACTCAAGTTTTCACTCTCTTCTTCCTTCAGACGTCAGAATTGAGCAACGCTACACCAGAATTTCTTTTCTTCCTCTCACAACACATGGCGCCACATCTCATGATAGTTCAACCGTGGTCCTGGCCAGCAAGAGAAGACAGCACGGTATCCCTAGCCTCCTCCCGCCGCCGAGGTCCACCTCCTCTTTCTTCTTCTTCTTCTTCTTCTTCTTCTTCTTTTTATTATTATTTTTTATTATGTCCATTCTAGGGAACTGTCGTGACAGTGGGCTTTAGAGTCCTTTGCCGTTGTTACAGAGGCTTCGGCGAGGATGGTTTCAGCCTCCTTGCGGCACTAATCTTCCCTTCAGCCGATGGTAACCTTGAAATAGGTAGGGGCAGTGCCCATTCGGGACTTCAAAGCCCCTTTACGCCGCTCCTTAAACCACCTCCTTTACTGCTACATGTTGAGACACCGACCACCACATACAGTGCTCTACCCCACCCCCAATGGCTGCACAGTACACGGACTACATAACCACACAGCGGTGGCTCACATGGTTTTCACCATAACCCTTAACTTCCTCGATTTTTTCGAAACTGACATCCCTCAACTTTCTCTTCCTCACGTCACAATACAATACAAAAGGAAAAGAACATTTACAACAACTTCCCAACAAAGGGAAAATAACACAAGTAAATGCACAGCATGGGAGAAATCAATATACTTAAAACCAAAATGCATTGTTGAGTGTCAAGTATCTTTCTTTAAAACACAAAACTAATGTTTAAAACATTGCCATAATCTTATGTGTCAGAACAAAAGCATATTATATTCAATCTACCCAATATGATAAAATTACGTATGCATGCAAACATATATTCACTGTATAATTTATCGAAATCATAAAAAATCTATAACCTGGCTCTCATACCACATGTTAAATATTTTAACATAAACTTTTAATAATTGGATCTTTGATTTTCTATGATCCATAATAATAAACAATAATAAATAAACACGTACATTTCTCCATCGATTCAATGAAGAATTAGATTTGGCTATAAGGGAAGGATCACTCTAGCAACTTTGCCTCTTAAGTGTCTCACAATGGTTGAAAGCAATCTAATGTTGTAGGCGAGAACCATTGAACCCCTCAATCCTATTTATAGATTTCTGACCATTAAGAAATCTCAGACTTTGTATCTGATTGTAATTAGAGATATAGAGTTTTAATCTTATCTCTTATGAGTTTTCCTTATCCCATTATAACTCATCCATTAACTGATAAATTTTGAGCTATTCTAAACTCTATTAAGGTGGGTGTGTGGGACAAAGAGTTTAAATAAAACTCTTACAGGAGAGTCTAAGACAATAGTCATGCAAAGATATAAGACAATTCTTAACTCAAAACAAAGCAAGAAAGCTTGGTGAGTTAGATGAAAATAAAAAGCCAGTCCCTTTCTTCCTAAATATAGAACCTTGACATAAGGAAAGGTTTGTTCATATGCTTGCAGGCTAATTTTGCTGGATGGGAACCTGGTCATGGTTAGTTTAGGTTCTCCCATCCATGGAAACAATACCTAAAGGTAGGAGGCCTAATTCACCAATGTGCTTATCAGATTCATGCTCTTAATGGTTATCTAAACTCCGAGATACATGTACTACATAATAAGCCATTCTACCCAGTTCCAATTATTTGATTTTAGCAAGAAATCCAATTACCATATACAAAGAAAAAGAAAAGGAAACCAATAAAGGTGAAAAATATCATGGAATTATTCTTACAGACACCACCATAATTCCTCAGCAAATTTTAAGTGTCATGCACGATGATGAGCATGGAATTAGGTAAGGCATTGATGGAGTTAGCATCTGCAATCAAAACAATGACACCACTATCCTTTGCCAAATCCCAAATGACACTAGCATGTACAACCAATCTTGCCATTTTTGAACACCAGTGGAGAACAACATGTTATTACAATCAGTCAGCTATGTAGACATCTACCATGAAGCATGTCAATATGCATTGCTAACAATCACTTTAAATGTCACACCCACTACAGTGTGTATGTATTAGTTGATTTTAAGGAAACAATATAGGGCTCTTGCAGTCTTGTATAAAGAATTGTCATCAAAACTTTCTCAATACTCATTGTTTTGTTTTTTTTCATCTTCCTTAGTTATTAGTTTTCTTTTTTTTTAAAAACAAAAAACTTATACTATTAATTACTTCTGAAATCGAAATATTCTTGCTATTACTCCTAGTTTTGAAGACATTATGTTGCTACTTTAATAAAGATTTTTTTTGCCATGGTTTGTAATACAACATGCGTTTTGATGTTTGAACGTGATTAAGTTTTTGGCGCTCTATTGGTTTTCTCACTAAAAGTCACTTTAAGATATTTTTATTTATTTATATTATTTTGTGTGGAGTTAAGCTAAAGATTGAATGTTGGACCTCCCATATAATAAAGATAAGGATAAGGAGGATCCATTGGGTAAGTTGGAATAGCATGTGTCAGAGGAAATTAGAAAGGGGAATGGGTTTTAAGGACCTTAGGACTTTCAATCTTGCTCTCCTTGCTAAGCAAGGATGGAGATTGCTTCAAGATGACACTTCTTTGCTTCATAAAATGTTGAAGGCAAGATACTTCTCAAATTCTGATTTCTTTGAGGCATGTTTGGGTCATTGTCCTTCCTACACTTGGAGAGGTATATGGGAAGTTAGGATATGGTTGAAATAATGATGAAGAAGGAGGATTGGAGATGGAAAAACAGCACAACTATGGACTGAAAAATGGATACCTGGACATAAGGCTCTGATTCAGGAGGTTATGAAATACTTAAGGCTAACATAAAGGACCTGGTGGAGAGTTTGTACGCTGAAAATCAATGATGTTGGGATATGGGGATTCTTAGATCTCTCTTCAATCCAAATGTGGTCACAGAAGTAAGTAAGTTGATGATAGGACTAGAAAATTTTGTTGATAAATGGATGTGGGAGCACGAAAGGAATGGTAAGTTTTTAGTCAGAAGTTGCTATCGTTTTATTTCAAGTCAGTTAAGGGTTGCTGCAATAGAGACTTCAAAGATGGGTAGACAACAAGTGGTTTGGAAGACTTGGTGGAAATTACTAGTGCCAAGTAAGATTAAAATTTTTGCTTGGCAAGCATATAGAGATGGACTTCCAACAAAGGATTATCTCTTGAAGAAAAAAGTAATTACTAAAGGCAATTGCAGGTTCTGTGAGTATTCTGTCGAGGACTTGAATCATACAGTGTTTAGTTGTCATGCCCTTCCAGATACTTGGAAAAAACATGTTCCTAGCTTGGCAATAAACCAGAATGTTAAGTGGTTGAGCTAGTCTCTCAGATTTGTCAACTGAAGGACTATGACAACTTGGTTGTTTTTGGCTCTTTGGCTTGGGGTTTTTGGCATAGAAGGAACAAGTTGGCTTTCAAGAATGTGGTATTGCCTATAAATGCCTATAAAACATGTGTCTGGACATGCATTAGGCCCTATGAGAAGCTACAAATATGTTAAGGGTCAGTCTCATACACAGATGAAGAAACATCTCAGATGATGTCCACCTCCATCTCAGATGTGACCTTAAGAAGGCTGAAATTGGGGTGATACTTAGGGATGACAAGGGTGAAATGCTTATGGCAGCAAGCATGGCTGAAAATGAAGTGGAAAACCTAGAAGCCATTGAACTATTGGCTATCTTTCGTGGGTTGAAGCTATGTGCAAGTAGGGGTGTCATGAATGTAATTGTAGAATCTGACTGCCTCTTGCTTGTGGATTCTTTAAACTAGAATGATATGCTTGATTCTGACCTTGGGGCTCTTTATGGTGAAGTAATGAGATTAAAAACCTGTTTTGAATCTTATTCTTTTACATATGTGTTTCGAAGGGGTAACTCAGCAACACATTGTCTTGCAAGACATGCTTCGAATGTTGCGAGTATTGAGGTGTAAAGCTATTTGGTTTGATAAAAGTTTGTAATCTTTGTTTATCTTCAATGAAGTTGGTTTTTCTATAAATATATATATATATGCTTGCTTAAAGAAAAAAAACACACAAAGGCTAAAGATTAGACAGAATCATTACTAACTTTTAGTCGAGACTCGTTTTTTTTTTTTTTTCGAAATGATACAGTACTTCATTAATATGACTCAACAATAACACTTTTGTCTGAAAAAACAGCAGGGAGGACCTCAGGTGGTACCTTCTCCACCCAAATACATTCAGAGCCTAAAGATAATGCTAGTTTTGCAGTTTCCTGCGATGCTTTGTTGCTACTTCTACCCGAGAACGATACAGACCACCTTGGCTGGGCTTTCAAGATAGATTTTATGTCCTCTATAACTTGTCCATCCCATGAAGAGTCTTGTGTATTTGAATTGACTGCATCCACTACCATCTTCGCATCTCCTTCCAGTTGCACCTGTCTGATGCCTAGTTCTCTGCACAACTGAATAGCATGGAGCATGGCCCAGCTCTCAGCTACATTAGCAGTCCTTGTTATTTGTTTGGGAGATGCCACCACCACATGTACCTCACCACTACAGTCCCTCACAATAATGTCGATCCCCATCCTTCCCATATTTTTATCCATGGCTGCATCAACATTCACTTTCATATAATCCATTCTAGGGGGTCTCCACAAAGTTCTTGTCACTGCTGTTAGGCTTGCTTGACTCTCTCTCGGCTTTTCTTGAGCCAGCTTGGTTGCTTCTACTTCCTGCAATGCCAACTGAAAGATGACAGAAGGGCCTTTGAACTTTCCTTCGAATACAGCTTCATTTCTCCTTTTCCATAGACCATAGAGCACCTCAGTTACTATGTGAAGCTTTACTTCTTCAAGCTTGGATTGAAAATCAAACCATAGTGTCCTGAAGTCAGCATAGTTCCTTCTCCATTTTTTGACTGGACTGCATTCCTCTCCCCACACATCTACTGAAGCAAGACAGTCCCATAGCACGTGTAATGCTGTTTCCTCTCCTCTGCTGCAGGTTGGACAAGTAGCGTTATCAACTATCATTCTCTTGAAAAGGTTGCTCCTTGTTGGTAGAATTTCATTAAGGGCTTTCCAAATAAATTGTTTTACCTTACCTGAGCTTGTTAGTTTCCATATTTTCCCCCACCATCTTTCATTTTGTTCTCCATTCGATGGCTCTCCTGTCTTCTGTTTCTTTCTCTCCAGGTCTGTATAGTATGCACTCTTGACTGAAAATGTCCCTTTATCTGATAGCCCCCAAATTACTTTATCATCCATCCCTCTTATGCTTATAGGTATACTACAGATACACTGAGCTTCCTCTTGTTTGAAAATGGTTTGTACTAGCACTTTCTTCCATGACTTGCTTTCTTCTTCAATTAGCTCATCGACATTGCATCAGGGTCCAAAATCTTGATAGGAGTCTGAATCTGAAATGTAGAGGGTATAGGCACCCACTTGTCTTTCCATATTCTTATACTCTTTCCATTTCCTACCCTCCACACGCTTCCAGCCCTTATCAAATCATCACTGACATCAAACTCCTCCAAATTTGAGAAGGACAGTAGCCTGCATGTGCCTCCACCAAGTTGCATGACTTGAAGTACTTTTCTTTGAAAATTTGAGCCATCAAAGAGGAGGGTTCCTGTAGGATCCTCCACCCTTGCTTGGCAAGAAGGGCTCTATTGAAAACAGTTGAGATCCCGAAATCCTAGTCCCCCCTACCTTTTGCTGCTCCAAGTTTGCTCTAACTCTTCCAATGGATACCCCTGCCTTCCTTTTTGTGGTTCCACCAGAACTTTGCAATCATGGTTTCCATTTCTCTGAGGAGCCTTTTTGGTAGTTTAAACACGCTCATTGTATATGTAGGTATGGCTTGTAGAACACTCTTGATCATGACTTCCTTCCCTGCAGAAGATAGAAGGAGGTCTTCCAACTGTTAATCCTTCTCCATAACTTCTCTTTTAGGCCTCTGAAAGTGTTATACTTGGATTTTCCTACCGTAGTGGGTAAACCCAAGTATTTGTTATAACTATCACAAATAACTCCTTCAGCTTGTTGGGAAATGCTCTCTTTCACTGCTGTATTAGTATTTGAGCTAAAAAGGATGGATGTTTTCTGCCTATTCATGGTCTATCCCGATGCTTCTTCATAAATTTTAAACAAATGAACAATGATGGACCATTCCTCTATCTTTGACCTGCAAAACATAACGCAGTCATCAGCAAACAGGAGGTGATTGATTCTTCTTCCTCCCCTTGTAACAGCTACACCCTTGATGAGGCCTCTTGCTTCAGCTTGATGCAGTAGGGTACTCAAGTCTTCTGCACACAGGAGGAAAAGGTAAGGGGAAAGAGGATCCCCTTGCCTTAATCCTCTTGTTGGCCAGATAATGTCACCCGGTATCCCATTCACCACTACTGAGTAGGTGACATATTTCACACACGCCATGATTAGCCCCCTTCATTTGTCACTGAAGCCTAGTTTAGTGAGCATTGTTTGCAGAAATTCTCATTCCACTCTATCATATGCCTTGGACATATCTAGCTTAATTGTCATGCTGCCTTCTCTCCCCTTTTGCCTAGTTTGCATAGTATGAAGAAGCTCATATGCCACCATGATGTTGTCTGTGATTAACCTGCCAGGTAAGAAAGCACTTTGGTTCCAGGATATGACCTCTTGCAGCACTGATTTCAACCTCTTAGTCAGGACCTTCGAGATTAGTTTATACCACACATTGCAGAGGCTAATTGGCCTGTAATCATCAACTGACTTGGGGGAGTTTGTCTTAGGTATAAGGGCTATGAGAGTGTGATTCAAACCTACTGGCAGCTCACCAGTTCTGAGAAAATAAAGGACTTCCTTGACCACATTAGAGCCAACTATGTCCCAATGGTCTTGGAAGAAGCCAGCACTGAATCCATTTGGCCCGGGTGACTTAAATGGTGACATTTGTTTGAGAGTAATAACTACCTCATCAGGAGAAAAATCCTTGTCCAATAGTTCACTCTTGCCCCTTGAGATCCTGTGTTCTACACCATTTAGGCAGTGTTGGATAGACCTTTCAGTAGGATTAGAGGAATGATAGACCTTGTTGAAATGAAGTTTGAACCCCGATGCCACCTCCTCCTTTGAACTTAACACTCTCCCTTCTCCATCTACAATCTGTTTTATAGAGTTCTTTTTTCTCCTTTGGTTAACACAGGCATGATAGAATTTGGTATTCCTATCTCCATGTGTCAACCAATGGACTTTAGCCCTTTGTTTCCATCTTACATCTTCTTGGTCCAGTAAAAAGCCAACCTCACTTTGCAGTCTTTTGAGGTCACCCGTGTTATCTGCTCTCTCTTCCTCTTACAACTGTTTGATTTCTTCTGTTTTCTATTTTATGGCTGCCAATCTATTTCTTCTCATGTCCTTGCTCCAATACTGAAGCCTTTTGCTACATCTCTCTAACTTGCTTTGTAACCAGCTGTTTTGCCTTAAAGTGTGGTTTCCTCTTTGCCATACTTCTGCAACTATATCTTTACAGCCTTCCTCCTTATTCCAATTCATCTCATACTTGAAGTGGTGATAAAAAGGTGTCCTTTCCCCCCTTCCTCTTGAGCATTCCAGTAGGATAGGCCTATGATCTGAGCATAAGGCCATCATGGTGCTGACTTTAGCATCTGGAAAAGCCTCCCACCATCTTCTATTGGCCAATCCCCTATCCAATCTCTCCTTAGTGAAGGTTTCATTCTCGTGTCTGTTACACCATGTATATTTGTTCCCCTCCCATCCTAGATAAAAAATTTTGCAATTTTCGACCACCTCTCTAAATGACCCCATCTAATTCTCTGATCTAACCCTTCCTCCCACCTTCTCATCATGTGACAGAATCTCATTGAAATCACCTATTATCCCCCATCCCATATCACTAGGATTAAATGACTGCAAAAGCTGTCATGCTTCCCTCCTCTTGTTTGTTTCAGGATGACCATAAAAATAGGTAAGAACCTAGTTTAAATTGTTTTCATCATTCTTCATTAACACATTAATATGTCGTTGAGAATAGTTAATCAATTCTAGCTGAACTTCTTGCTTCCACATGAGCATCAACCCACCACTCCTCCCTACTGCATCTACTGCCACGCAACACTCAAATCTGGCCTTCCTTGCTACCTTGGTAGCTCCTGCTTGGGACAACTTGGTTTCCATCAAGAAAACCAAGTCAGGATCTTTCTCCTTTGTTTGGAAACAAAGGCTATGAACTGTCCGGGGGTTCCCAAGCCCCCGACAGTTCCAACTAAGAATTTTCATGGCCTTCGGTGAGGCTGGTCACCAGCCTCCACCGCTTTAGATGTGACATTCCCATCACTTTTGTAACAAAAGTTCTTACCTCTTCTTTTCCTTATTGGTGCAACTTGGACCTCTTCATTAAACTTTTTTATTCTCTTGGTCCCTGGTCGCAGACCTCCCTCCATAAGAGTTGATCCCTGTCCTCTAGCATAGCGTTTCCACCTGCGACTCCCTTGGTTAGAAGTCACTACTCCTTCTGTTTGATCCGTTGCTAATAACTGACTCTTGAACATAGCCATTTCCCTCACCGGCCTTTCCCCATCATCTTGTTTCCTCTCTTGAGTCTGTTTGTTGGGCCCGTTCGTAGCTTTAGGCTTTTCCAAAGCCACTTTTGGCAAACCCGTTGCAGTTAGGCCCATTAGTGCATCATTTGTTTCCCGCCCTGCATGATCCTCTTCCCCATGCAGGTTTCCTCCACAATGTAGACTCATGCCTATGCTCTGCATTGCCCCATACTGTGTCCCATCAGTCTCATCCTCTGTAGCAGTCTTCCCTCCTTATCCCGCCAAATTCTTTTGCCTCTTGTCCACTGTTACCGTTCCTCCTCTGAGGCCATGGTTCTCACTGCCACCAGACCTTACTCTGTTTTGGTTCAAGGCTAGATGTTTAACTTGTCTCCTACTCGCAGTGCTTCCCATAGAACCTTCTGCTTCACTGCTGTAACGCCCGTCCTTGTGGTGAGTCCTTTTTCATATCGATTTTGATAAAAACCGACGGGAATTACGATTCCTTTTCAATTCTCTTTTCCGTACGTACCAGGATACAAAAGACTTCATGTTATAAATAAAATCTCATTCATTTTTTTTTTTTTTTTGATTAAAACTTTCAGCGGAAAACATTACTTTACATAATTAAAGCTTTTAATGTGAAACATCTTGCCTAGGCCTTCGTGCTCTTCCCCTTGGGCTGTGCCTGTTCTGACTTGTCATGCTCATCTTATGCTTGGGAGGGCACACATAAAAACTAAAATGAGTCGATGACTCGTAAGCATTACTTCATACAGTCAAAATATAATAACATAGTTTTTCAGTCATGCAGTTATCATTCCATACATACATATCTTACGTAGCATGCATACGTCTTTCTTTTCGTTTGAAAACGTTTCGAGGTGGGGTTTTTATTTAAAACATGATTTCTTCTTTAAAACAGATCCCCACGCATCGCTGCCTTCGTTACTTAAAGAATCTTTTCATGCATTTATATTTCTACGTACATTCATGCATACATACGTTCATTAAATCCTCTTTTCTTACTTACGTACATTCATGCATTCGGTCCATTCATTCATACATACATACATGCATCCATTCTTAACATGCATTCGTTCATTCTTATCACTTTCATGTGGCCGTTGCACACTGTTACGCCCCGTGCGCTGGGGTTAGCGGTCTTTTGGACCTGATTCCGTCCGTGGCCGCGGGTTGGGAATCCATTCAGTCAGGGTGCAGCACTGGGTGCACTACCAGTACTACTTACCCGGCATTGCAATCTGCCCATTTCTTTGATATCATTTCCAGTCCAGTCCATGTGGCCATTACGTATTTTCATACATCATACATTCAATCTGTTCATTTCTTTACAGTCCTTTCCTTTTCATTCGTATCGTTTGAAGCATAAATTTTCTTTACTTTTCATAAAAGTTGCTTTAAGAGAAGTTTCTTTAAGAGGAAACTGATTTTCTTTCTTTTCCATTAAAGTTGTTTTAAAAAGAGTTATTTTATTTTAGAAAAGATAGTTTTCTTTCTTAATCAAACCTTACAATTCTTAACAGTTCTAACGTCTTTTAAAGCTTCATTTCGTTTCTCTTCATAAATATACATACAATACGTACTACTTATAGCATCCATTCACATGCATACACGTACATACTTTGGGTGCATAAAAAGGGGCTGCCAAGGAAGGCCGCTACTTACTTATACTTGAAAACTTACGTTTTATTTTCCTTTTTTTTTTTTTTTTTTTTAGAAAAGCTTTCGTCTTATTCTTCATTTTTATACAAAAAACTCTATAAGGGTATGAATGTAACACTTACCTGGACTTCATGCCATACTCAATTCATGCAGTCCATTCATGTGCGTGTCAGATGGCAACCTACATGCATACACATAACTTTATGTCATCATCTATCTAATGCATAAGTAAATATTCTAGAAAATAGAACTATGCTTTGCTTGAAACACTCTATATCCATCCCTGGGCTCTTACGTATTATTTACTATATTAAAACCTTCGAGGTCTTATTCCTTAAAGTGAACCTCTGTGATTCACCTTAGGTTAAGACACTAAGATCTCTGTCTCGTTCTTCTATTTACACAATCCAACGCATGATTCTGACATACAGAGCCATGCGTCCCAACCTTAAACTATATACTCTTCACTACTTTCACGTATCCTAGCCCACGCTACGTCCTTATTTCCATCCATTCAGGCTACATGAAGTCAGCCAATTCTCTGGCTAAAATACCATGTAACCATGATCAGGACAGATTACTCATTACATATGATAAATCTGTCTGATACACTTGTCTTGCCAGAGACACATGTATCTCATCCCCTTTTATCACCTAAGAGCAACTTATAATTCCAATAAACGCCTGCTTGTATAAACAAGCTCCAAACTCCAATACCAACTTGTTAAAACCCGGTCGATAGGACTTTTCCTACTTCCCGGCCCTTTATAAGTTCATCCCAACACTTAATGGGAGAGGATTGCATCCATAAATGCACCTCTGTCACGTCACGTAATTCGAGATAAATCCCGAGTCACATCACAATACCCATCATGCTTCCGCTGCACGCTCTGATACTTCTCCATCACTTCCTTATACTCTTAGTCACAAGTCAGTCTCAAGGCAATACCCGTTACCTTGGACTACAGGACACATCACTACTGCTTCGGGACACTGTTACACAGTTCCCGCCACTTGACAAGAGGACTGCATCCACAAATGTGCCTCTGTCACATTATCAGCTCAAAACAAAATCTTGAGTTACACTACGGGGCCCATTGTGCTTCTGTTGCACTCTCTGATACCTTTTCACCACTTCCATATACCTTTAGCCATAGTCAACCACAAGGCAATATCCATGACTTTGGACTACAGCCACATCACCACTGTTTCGGGACACTGTTACACAGTTCCCGACACTAGACCATACACTCCACACTTCTCTGCTACGTCATCCAACCCTTCGTGACACACCATCCAGTGTATCACGACCTCGTATAGAGTACACTCACGTGAACTCTCTTCCATCCACACTATGAAAACATCACTACGATACACGCCTCACGGTGCATCGCTACTCGACACGGAGTACGCTCCACGCGTACTCCTTTTGTTACAACACTCATCATCACGATGCACATCACACGGTGCATTGCCATACAACACGGAGTACACTCCACGTGCACTCCCTTTCTTCTACGCCACACATCACTACAGCACACGTCACACGACGCGTCGCTGCATTACACAGAGTACGCTTCACGCGTACTCTCTTCACACTACACGCCGTATCACATCTGTGGCATCCATCTCACGCCCATACTTCACAACATAGTCCACAATGCTACACAATCAAGCCTAACACTTCACAACTACACTTCGCTTCACAATTACGCAGCGAACTCCACAAATACTAACTACACAGTCTACAATCCAACCAATCAACTATTTTAAATATAAATAACTAGAGATAGAAGATTATACCATCGACGGGCTAACCCGTGCGTTGCTCGCTGCGCGTCACGATTAAGCGTCGGAGGAGCGTACGTGGCGGTAACACCGCGTACGGTGGCTGTCCACCACATAAAGTGGTAGTTTGAGTTTGGGAAAAGCTAGGCGTGGCCTTGGAAGGCTCATGGTGGCCTCGTGGTGGTCGAAGGTGGCGGAGCACGGCGGCATCATGCCGTGAACAGTAAATCCGAATGGTGGGTGTTTGCTTGAGGTGGTGGAAGACCATAGAACTTCATGGCAAGCTAGGGACAGGTAGATGAAGATGTGGTGGAGCTGTGGTGGCGAGGTGGTGGCCATACGGTGGCTCACGGCGGCGGATCGGCCGTTTGAAGCCATTTTCGGCCTTGGAGAGTGAGGGAGAGTGGGAGCTACACATAGCTCCGTTGGCCATGGAATTTCTTGGGGAAGTTCGTGGTGATGAGAGGAACAAAGTGGTGGTGGTGAAACACCATGGGTGGCCGTGTACGGTGGTGCACGGCGGTGCAACCGAACGTGTGTGTGTGAAGACCCATCGGAGAAAGAGTGAGAGTTAGGGGAAAAGAAAGACATGGGGAGGAAGCTCTTGACATGGTGGTTCCATTGGTGGTGCTTGGTGGCCGTTTCAACCGTGTATGGTGGTCCAAAGAGGTGAAAAAAGGTTGAAGACCCATTTCTTTCAAGGGAGATAGAGAGAGACTCGGTGGCCGGTTTAACTCACCACCGGTGAGGTTGTGGTCACTGGTGATGGAGGGTCATGCCGGTGTGGGAGGTGGGGCACGGTGGCCGGAGGTGGCGCTGGCTGGAGCTTCAACCGAACGGACATGGAGGTCCATGCACAGTGAAGAGCACGGCTGGACGTGCACGAGGGAGAGAGAAAAGAGAGAAAGAAAAAAAAAAGAAAAAGAGAAAAAGACTGAAGGGAAAGGGTAGGGGTCTGGGTATTTATCTTCAATCCTACGCTACGAGATCCTCAAAATGATCTAACGATGAATTAAAACACTGATTTGAAAACGCGTAAGTATTTTATTTTAAATAAAACACTTTAATAAAACACTAAGAGAAATTAAGATAGAATGTTATTTTATAAACTAAGGTTTATAAAATAATATTTTCTTCATCATTATATAAAATGATAAAGTATCATTAATTAATCAAAGTGCATAAAACACTTAAACAAAACACTGAGAGGAATTAAGATAGAATATTATTTTATAAACTAAAGTTTATAAAATAATATTACTTCATCATTATCTAAATGATAATGTATCATTAATCACTCAAAGAGGATAAAACCATTTAATTTAAATAAGAATTTTCAACGTAAAGTTAAATCTCTTAATATTTTAAAACAACTAAAATATCTAATATAAGATATTATCCACAATTATAATATTTTCAGAGCTCATTAAAATATTATAATTGTGCTACATTAAAACAAGCTTATCTAATAATACTGAAAATATCTTCTATAGATATTTTCTGAAAATATCTTCTATAGATATTTTCTATAGATATCTTCCATAGATATTTTCTATAGATATTTTCTATAGATATTTTCATAATATTAAAATATCCATAAACTTTAAAATATCTATCTTACTTTGAAATTCGCATAATAACTTTCAGAACACGCCATCGAGATACAACACGTAGGATAAGATTCAACATGTAGATCGAGGCTAGTCAGATAGACTGACTCTCGACACGTAGAGCAAGGCTCAGCACATACACCGAAGTTTGACACGTGGATCAAGGCTCGTAAAGAAGAAGAAAGAAGGAGCGGATATTACAACTGCCTCCAGCTTCCTTTACAGGATCCTGTTGTCCTTCCTCTCGGCCATTTGAGTTATCATTTGAGGGAATAAAAACTGGCCGTCGTTTATAACTGTCCTCTACCCTTAGCCATGAACCAAATTGAGAAATGGAAGCCTGGTTGCCTTCCTCTTCATTCATGCACCCGTTTTTGCCGTGTAAAATCCACCCACAGCTGAAGCATATCTTTGGAAGTTTCTCATACTTAAAGCTTAGCCATACCTTTTTCCCGTTTACCATTATAGTTCTACCTCTAGCTATGGCCTTCTGTAATTTTTTTTCGACCTTCACCCTCAAGCATATGCCCCATCCTATCCCGTCCTCGTCAACATCGACATCCAGCACCTCTCCTACCGATGCTCCGATATGATGACCCCATTCTTTTGTCATAAAGCCTAATGGGAGATTGTGAACTTGTAACCAGAATGTTTCTTTATCGGCATGCATTTTCCCAGGTTGTAAGTCTCCATCATAAGGCAGAATCATAAATAACATACTTGCAAATAGCCATGGTTTACCATCTAGGATCCTCTGTCTATCAGCATGGTTGGCGAATGTAATAACAAATACATTTTTTTCCACCTCCTGAAACACAGCTCGTTTGCTAATTCTCCAAATCTTCCCCATTGCATTAGCTATAACTTCCTTGCCAATAACTCGATCTGAACATATCTTCCCGATAAGACTTCTTTCACCCTTACGTTGTATTTCCTCTTCACCTCCTTAAGGAAGCTCAATGACCTCTTCCTCTTCCTCTGTAAGCCTCAAATTATTCCACCTATCTTTGATTTCTTCCATCACACTTCACTTGGGACTCTCCTTTCTGAGGACTGGAACTCTCCTTAGAGAGAGACTCTATAACTACCCATTCCTGGTTATAAGATAAATCCATATTAGTCGAGACTCATTGTTGAATCTTACATTTTTATTCTTTAAAAAGAAAAAAGAAAAGAATCTTACTTTTAGAATATAACTGATCTCAGGCCCAATATTTTATTTGAAGCCCAATTGAGATTATTGGAGATTATTGGAAATCCATGGGCCCATAAATTTATTTTGGATGACTACATGTTTTATGGGACCGAAAGAGTCATTAAAGCTTCGTTAATTTTTAGCTGCTAGACGGGCTACTTTTCAGATAATGTGCTGAATAAGTAATCTAAAGACATAAATAATTATTCGATGAGTTGGGTTCGAGACCCCGGCCATGAAAATATTGGGTTCGAGACCCCGGCCATGAAAATATAAGCAAGCCCAATAGTTTGATCAAATCCTTAAAGTGACGTGATAAAACCAACCAGGAAGCCCATGAGCCTAGGCTCAAGCATAAGAGAATCCTAAACCTAAGACAATGATACAACCCTTTTGCATGACCCGTGACCCGTGAGACCCAAGACTAACACCCAACTACCTATAAAGATATCAGACCGACACGTTAGACCCTGTGCACACGCCTTCTTCAACCTCTATGGCTGCCACAAGTGTACATATGTCTAGCCACCCCTACCCAAGGCCTAAACCAACGGCAACTGGATTACCAAAGCAGAGCTGCACCAAGACAGCTCCATCTCCTCCTTGCACACCACCCCCATGAACAAGACCAAACCATAAACCCCTCCAACACAAGGCACCACCATCAATGTATGTCCCCACCAAGCATTGCCTATGTCCAAACCTCCATACCATGAGACTCCTCTAAACTCTAAAGCCATCCTCAAACTACCATGAACCTCTATTTTCACTGCACTAAACGTTTACACCACCAAGCTCTCATTTGTCAGTCTCTCCCTCTCTTGCTTGTGGATTGAAGCCCAAGGTACACTCATAGTACT
The DNA here is from genome assembly GCF_018687715.1 of Carya illinoinensis. NCBI lineage: Eukaryota > Viridiplantae > Streptophyta > Magnoliopsida > Fagales > Juglandaceae > Carya > Carya illinoinensis. The sequence continues at coordinate 23,963,605 of NC_056764.1, forward strand.
GTGGATAGATAGCCTCCAACAAGCTTAGTTTTTGGGTATACATATGTGTGGCAGGTGAGGCGAGCAAAGGTAGGTTCACGTGGGACTCATGTGATAAAGGGAAATTAAAGGATGAAACTGCTTGAAATGCATTAGAATGGCTCAAGGATAAACCCTTAAATATGGAAATCTAGCTAATCGTATCCAAACGAGATACGAGTCTACACTGATAAATCTGTGAAAGACACCCACGTTGGATAGACGCTATCAAGGGCCGAATCGTGCTCTAAATGGTAACATGTTGGGAGCCAAGATTCGTGCCTCCAAATGTATCTTGCCAAAGTAAGAATCCTTATAAATAGCATACCAGATACATACTAGGGATTCATTCATTCATTCATTACTCTTTAAGAAATGTTAACTCCTTTTAGACTTAAGCATCGGAGGAATCCTCCACTCGATTACCCAAACATTCCCTTTTGGTTACAGGTCACTTGAGCACTTTGCCTATATCATTGGAAATTGCATCAACAATTTGGTGCACTCTTTGCGAACAAAGATATATATATATATATTTTTTTTTTGAAGTGAGATCCAACATGCTAGCAACCACACACTCTCACTTAATTCACAACAATACCCATTTGGAATGCAACAAATGAGCTAGGGAGTCATGGTGGCTCCACTGAATGGAAAAACAATATTTTGTAACAAGGTAGTTAAGGAATGTCTGCTAGAGATAGAGGGAGTTCCTTTGGAGGTCGATCGAATCATATTTTAAATTCAAGGATTCAATGTCATCGAGGGAATAGATTGGTTGTTTAGGCATTTCGCGAATATAGATTATCGTTTGAGGATTGTAATGTTTCAGGTACCAGGAATGTAGGTTAGGATCTGTAAAGGAAGTAAATTATGCCTTATACCAGAAGTTATTACATCACTTCAGGCTATGTAAAAGTTGATAAGAGGGACTAAGGATTACCTAGTATACATGGCCTCAAGCAAAGGGATGCGTAAGGAAGTGGAAGACATAACAATAGTAAGAGAGTTCCCATAAGTTTTTGAGGGATTGCCAGAAATGCCCCCTGCTAGGTAGATTGAGTTTGCAATTGATTTAGAATTAGTGACTATTCCAATCCATAGAGCACCCTATAGGATGGCCCCAACGAAGTTAAAGGAACTAAAGTATAATACCCTCCAGGCCAAGCCCAGACCCAAGCCCAGGACCACGAGGAGTCCAGTAGGGGAATAGTTGAAACGGCAACATTTTGGTATGGTTTCTTCTCTCTTTCTCTCCCTCCCATCCAAACAGTTTTCCCTCTTCCACCTATATTTGCTCGCCATTTTCCTCCCACCTTCCCCACACATTTCAGTCGGTTCCTCACCCTCTTAAGTCTCCCTCAACATATTCTTTCTCTCTCTTGCTCTCTCTTTTCTGTGCATCAATTAGGGATCTTGGTGCTACAAGTTGTCGTTTCTTGCTCCTCGGTTCCTTCCCACCGATGATTTGCATGGCTTGAGCAATGCCAGTAAGTGGCTCTGTTGTTTCTTTCACCCCTCTGTTATATTTTTCCAACTGCCTCACAGTATTTATTCACAAGATCTTCTCTCTTCATCATACAAATTATCCTTCCACCCCATCGTGCACCTCCACAATCAAGGGTTGTCATCAGTCGATTCTCCTCACTCTAGTGAGGCTCTCTCTCTATGTGGTTGAGATGTAAAAAAATTATTTTATGGCAAAACACAGAATACCGACCCCACAATCAGTCTGGTGAGCCCCTTTAATTTGTAACTTCCAGATTGGTGAGCCCCTTTAATTTCTTGCTTTGAGTTCTATGTCCCTCAGTCATTTTTGTCTCTCATTCATCCTCACTTGCTCTAAATTCTAGATTCATCGGTGAAGGTGGTATTGCACAATCTCTGGTTGAAGCACTACAAGGTAATGCCCTTGTCCAATATTAGCCACTTTCATACATTACCTAGTGTTTAAATTCGAATTTAACATGACTACCTTATATCTCAAGACATCTCCAACGCCCTAGACAGTGGTTTTTCACTCTTTAATTCCACAGGGTTCGTAGCTAATTAGGTACGATATTCAAAATATTAAGTGCATTTCTTGAATGTTTGGAAGTTGCAAGAGTTTCAAATGAGTGATGATTGAATGATAAAATCTATAAATGGTGATGTTTCTTATTTGTTTTTTGTTTGATATGTTGGATGTCTTGAATTTATGGAGTTGTGAGGAGAGGAGACTTGATGTGTGTTGTTGTGATTGTTTGGTTGTTTTAGAAAGACGTTGGCTAACTGTGGATTGATATGTAGCTTTTCGTGGTTGGTTTTATGGTTGTTTGTGGGAGGATGTGTGTTGGGACTGGCTGTGTGATTGAGCTAAAATATTGCATATTTTTATACATTAGAACTAATATATTTTAAATCTTTTATTATATTATTATTGGTTTTAAATGAGAAAATGATTAAGATGCATAAATTCGAGTTGTGATTTAAATTGATAAATAACACTGTTCTTGCTTAATATTATAACTTGTGATTTAATTAGATAATGTTCCTTTACATGCATAACATATTTTTGATATTTTATTCCTTATTTTTATTTTATTTTATTTCTAATTTTTTATTTTATTTTATTTTATATAGGCTAAGATAGGGCTAAACACCGATGGGTTCGGCGTCGGTTTCGGCGCCAAACCGAGACACCATTGACATCTTCAAAGTCTCTTGTAAACCAGCCGAAATTGAGGGTTTGGAGAGAGAAAACCGATCATATCGGTCTCGATTTGAGTTGGTGCGGTGGTCGGTTTACCGTCGGCTTGTTCTGTGAAGGAGGAGCAACTGAGAAAGAAGGTTCCAGACGCGTGCCGTTGTCTGCCATGGATGAAGAAAGTAGTTGTAGAGGGAAGAACGAGCATAGGGAAGAAGAAGAGGGGTGGAGGGGTATTAATTCATTTTGAAATGGCACCGTTTGGCTTTTAAGCTAAACAGCGCTATTCTATTATATTTTTTAAAAAACATTCATGCCTTAAATGGCACCATTTCACTTAGTTAAGTGAAACGGCGCCGTTTTATATATGTATATTTAAAAAAATAAAAAATAGACCGGATCGGTCGGTTCAGCAGTTTCCCAAGGGTCCAAACAGGCGCCGAACCGTCGATGTCGGTTTTGCTTCATTTCCTCTCGCCCGCAGACCGGTTCTTTACTGGTTTCGGCCGGTTCCATACTCCAGCCATCGGTCTGATTGGTTCACGACCAGTTTGGTCGGTTCCTGTACACCCCTAGGCTAAGAAATGCAAGGGACTTAAAGGGAAATTAATATTTTTTTCATTTGAAAAAGTTGATACACACGGCAACACATAATAATTTTATTTTATATTTGCTGTTTATTTTATTTTATGTCAATTATTTTTCTTACTTCTTTAAGCTTCTATTAAATATGCATTACAATTGTATTTTAAATTGATTAAAGGTTAATTAGGACTTAACTAATTTTAGTTTATTATTGAATTTTCAGATTAATTAAAACTGTTTAGCGTAGTTAAATCCTTAAATGTTAATTTCAATTTGTTAGTTTTTTACGTTCCATTTCGACACTAAAAAAAATCTAAAAGTATGAATCTAGTCTATGACTTGTGTCCTTTTTTATTTCCATCCATTCATTGTACATACCATCACTTTTGTTTGTAAGATTTTTTACCACTTAATACGAGTTTTGATATAAGCAAATTTCCTCAAGGAGACGATCTAGGAATTTTATTCCTAATTATTACCGACATCCTCCTACACTTGGGATAACTTTTGTGTTACTCATTTTTGAGCGAGTCAAGTTTTTTACGTCGTTGCTAGGGATAGTTGTCTAACTTAAATTTAAACTCGTTATTTTTTATGTTTGTTTTTTCACTATCTTATCTCTGTTTACATATTTCATTTGCCATCTACCACTCAGTTACTTGAATCTTATTTATGTTATTTAGACTGATGTTTCATGTCATTGATGAGAGACAGTTCAAATAGGTTGCTTAGAGTTACATCGTGCATTGAGAGAAGTATACACAGTTCAGAGATAGATAACTCTTCTATCTTTTCTATAAGCGAGGATATTGAAATTGAACAAACCATGGCCGCACCAGCACCATGCACTCTTAAAGATTATTTGCAATCCACTCGCATTACTACACCTTCATATATTGTTTTACCCGAAGATGTACCTATTTTTCCTATTAAGCATGGTATGATGTCAGTGATACCTCAGTTCCACGAGATGGATTCTTAAATTTCTTACCACCACTTGATAGATTTTGAGTTGGCTTGCAATACTTTTATTACTAAGGTCATTACTGATGAATTTATTAGACTTTATTTATTTCCTTTCTCTTTATATTTTAGTTGCTGTGGATTATGTTTCAAAATGGGTAGAGGTCATACCTTGTAGAACAAATGATCATAAGGTTGTCATCCATTTCTTGAAAAAATTGTTTGCACATTTTGGCATGCCCAAAGTGATTATTAGTGATGGGGGTTCACATTTTTGTAACAAACCTTTTCAAAAACTTATGCAAAAATATGGAATGACCCACAAAGTCTCTACTCCATATCACCCCCAGACTAATGGTCAAGCTGAGTTGGCCAATATATAAATCAAATTTATTCTTGAAACAATAGTCTGTCCCACTCGGAAGGACTGGTCTGAAAAACTGGTTGATACTCTCTGGGCTTATAGGATTGCATTCAAAACTAACTTAGGGATATCACCTTATAGATTGGTTTATGCTCGGGCTTATCATTTACATGTTGAGATTCAGCATCGTGCTTTATGGGCTACTAAACAAATTACCTTTTAACTTGATACTGCCAAAGGTTTAAGAAAGTTACAGATTTCAGAGCTTGATGAAGCAAGGAGGGAGGACTATGGCAATTCTCACTTGGAAAAGAAGCAAATGAAGATCGTGCATGACAAAAAGATCCATGATAAACATCTTGTACCTAATCAAAAAGTGCTCCTCTATAATTCTAGACTGCATCTTTTTTCCGGGAAGCAGAAATCCCGATGGAGTGGGCCATACATTGTAAATGAGGTTTATCTTCACGGAACGGTAGACATTGTCAATCCTAGGAATGGCAATTGCTTTACTGTCAATGGACAACATCTAAAGCCATTTATGGCTGCCTTTGATCCAAACGAAAAGATCTTGCTTGTGTAAGACACCAGGGAAGTATTTTGATTTTGATTTCTTTATTTATTTCTTCTCTTTAGGGCTTTCTTTAATTGAATTTTATATTTTATTTATATTTTTTGTTTTGCTTTCATTTTATATCACATGATTGGTTGTCCGTGTTGCTTGCTTATCCGTGTGCACTTTGTTTTCTTTTATTCGATTCATTGAGGACCATGTCTCTCACTTGTTGGGGGTAGCATGTGTGCACATATTTAAAAAAAAAAATTGCATTAATATGATGTGCATTGATACATATATGATTGACACACACTTCATTTCTAGTACCTTGTGAAATTTGAGCATCTTGGTGGAGTGATTGAGCAGAATTATTTTGTAAAGATTTATTTTCAATCTTCAGCATAGAGCATGCTTTCTGATGCATTATATTTGTTGATATATGGTTTGAAATATCGAGCTGCTATACTTATTGAGATGAGACTTGGTAAGATTTATATAGAATGAAGGAAAAAGTTTGAATGACATTTTACACATGCTTATACCTGTAGTGTTCATCATTTACTGTCCACTGATTTAACATAGAAGAAGTAAAATGCATGACTATCGAGCCATGCTTAAAAAAAAGAATGAAATAAAAGAAAAATGATTCGAAAAGAATCAAGAAAAGAAGAAGAAGAAGAAGAAGAAAAAGAAGAAGAAGATAAAGGCAACTTAGTGAACTTTCCTAAGTAAAGGGCTAGAAACAGTTACCCTAACTTTGGGGGTTGAGTGTTCAACTTTTAAACAGAGTTTGCGTGAAAACTACTAGTCCCTTGGGCATTGAGGTAGTTAGAATCAACAATGATTAATATTAATGTTGAAACAATCTTGGCAGGTATAGCTCCTGGGGTTGAGCAGTCATGGATCACCTTTTGTGAGAATTCGAAATTGTATTTGATTACTTTTGTTTGAATTCATTCTTTATACAATGTTCATCTCAATTAATTTTCACAATTTTGCTCAAAGATTAGCAAAATGTTAGTTGAAAGGTGTAATTGAGCTGAAATATTGTATATTTTTATATATTTACAACCAATATATTTTAAGTCTCTCATTACATTATTATTGGTTTTAGATGGAAAAATGATTAAGATACATAAATCTGAGTTGTGATTTAAATTGATAAATAGCATGGTTTTTGCTTAATATATCACTTGTGATTTAATTGGACAATGTTCCTTTAAATGCATAAGATATTTTTGATATTTTATTTTTTATTTTTATTTTATTTTATTTTATTTCTAATTTTTATTTTTATTTTTATTTTATTTTATATAGGCTAAGAAATGCGAGGGACATAAAGGGAAATTAATGTTTTCTTCATTTGAAAAAGTTGATACACACAGCAACACATAATAATTTTCAGCGCCACATGAAGGACTTTTGGCATTACATTGAGACTTTTGAGCTAGACGGAAACACGCCTACTTTATTAGATTGGAGACTTTGTGACCTAAGGCAAAAAGAAAGATATTATTTAATTCTCTTAGAGCAATAGAGCGCCGCACATAGCAATTTGGCCTTTTGGGGCATTTCGGCCACAACACATTTATTTTTTAATCGACTTGGGCATTTCAAGCCACATGGAAGATTTTTCCTTTGGAGGTTCATTCACGCTGCAACACAAAAGTTCTTCTAGGGCACTCACTCACATTGCAGCGCGTTGAAGAGCTTATTGAGGGATCCAATTACTGCCACAGTTTAGCCTCCACCACTGCTTTCAATCTCTATCTCCGTTCATTTGACTTGATCTTTTCATTCCCAACTTTTTATTTAATTTCAATTTGAAGTTTATGATGTATTCTTGATATTTTTGGATTAAAAGTTTGGGCATTTTCTTTGCTGTTTATTTTATTTTATGTCAATTATTTTTCTTGTATCTTTAAACTTCTATTAAATATGCATTACAATTGCATTTTAAATTGATTAAAAGTTAATTAGGAATTCAATAATTTCAGTTTATTATTTAATTTTCAGATTAATTGAAATTGTTTAGCGTAATTGAATTCTTAATTGTTAATTTCAATTTGTTAGTCTTTTACGTTCCATTTCGACACTCAAAAAAAAATCCAAGAGTATGAATCTAGTCTATGACTAGTGCCCTTTTTATTCCCGCTGTACTCTTACATTCATTGTACATACCACCACTTTTATTCGTGAAATTTTTCACCATTTTATACGAGTTTAGATTTAAACAACTTTTCCCGAAGAGAAGATCTAGGAATTTTATTCTTAATTATTAAACGACATCCTCTTGCACTTGGCATAACCTTTGTGCTACTCATTTTTGAGTGAGTCACTATGTTGGATGTGTTGTGAGTTGTGTGGATGCTCAAGTCTGACGTGTAAGCTGTTTTAGGTTTACATTTTGGGTTATATGGCTACCATGGGGTTGACTTGTTATTTGATTGTTGGACATGTCGATTTGACATGTCAAGGCAAATGTAAATTGAATTTTGGTGGGGTAGCGAGGGGTAAGTGTTTTGAACATGTAGTTTGTAAGTTGACATATGTATTGTAAATTTGAGGAGATCGAATGGGCTAAACTATTGTGTATTGTTTATTGGGGGCTGTGTCATGTATTTAAGAACTTAGCTATTATGATGAAATTGTACATGCTAAAATTGTTGTATGGGCTAGGGATTTTCGTTAGTAAAAGTTAGACTTGTTCTTACTTGGGATTAGTTGGCAGAGTTAGTTTGGCATGTGGTTTGTTATATAACACCTAGTGAATATTTTCTAACTTATGTGGTGTGACTATTTAGAGATCGGACTCAAGACTTTTATAATACGCTACAAGGGTTGGTTAAGCGGAGTTCATATTCTAAACTTTGCATAAAAGGAAATGGACTGAAGTTGATTTTTCAAAAAATATGCATGTTTTCTTATGAAAAGAAAACTAAAACAACCTCAGTTATTTTGTTCTGCATTACTCATGAAATCTGTATAAAAGATAAAAATATTTTCTATCATGATTGGTATAGATCTTTGGTACAAATAAATTTAGTCTTCAATTAAACCTTTAGTTATTCTGCTACAATATACATTTACATGCATATTTTTTGAACACTTGCACTTCCTTTCAAAAATTGCACACCTGTCCCTTACCTAAATCCGGGGTGTTGCCAACCTTGGCACCAAAAATCCTTACCAACTCGTTTACTAAGGAACAAGGCTCTACATAAACTGATGGCAACTGAATTACCAAAAGAAAAGCCACTCTAAGACAACCCCATCTCCTCCTCATGCACCACCCCCCATGAACAAACTGAACTGTAAGGCCCTCCAATGTAAGACGCCACCATCAATATAGGTCGAGCACTACGCATGTCCAAACCTCACACCATGAGCCTCCTCTCACCAAACCTTTACACCACAAAGCTCTCCTTTGTAAGTCTTGCCCTCTTTCCCTATATGTGTGCATTGAAGCCCAAACGACACTACACTCATACTATCATGGACATAGTCTCCGACAAATTCAATCATACTGGGAGACCATCCACATGTTAGGAATGATAAGAGAAAAAGAGAAAATAAAAAATGGATTCAATAACTGAAATCACAAGGCTTATGTGATTCTCCAATGCACCTATGTTGATGAAGCTACAGAGGGCCTTATTTCAGTTGATAAACAAATGCAATTCAACAATACAATAGTTTTACATGGAAAATATAATATATATATATATATATTAAACCCTAAATAGCCGATTTGGGTGGATCAAGCCCAAACAAGTTAAAACTCCTTCTCGAGGGTTCAGATTGGCCCAAGCTAGCAATCCATGGCTCAAGCCTCATTGAAAATCTATTAAAAAAAATGGCAAAGGATTCTTATCAAGTCTAGCCATCAAATGTGTAACCATTAATACAACTAGCCTCCACACATAGAAGACCAACACCACAGTCCCTCGCCGATGTTGCCTCCACCACAAGTCGGCCTCACCCTCTGTTTCAAATGAGGCTTGACACAACCCTCTCTAACCCTCATGCACAATACCATCTGCCACTGACCTGAACCACTGTGCACCCAACCCAAGCCACCAATTGCATGCTGCAGAATGGAGCCATCAAAATGGAAGTGACAGATAAAGCAACAATGGAATAGTATGACATTGCCCATTACAACTATTGGGTTCTCACTCTAACTAGAAAATTAAAAGAGTACCTATAGCTACATCATTTGACTCCTCTATGTCGTCAAGGGTGAGATGTGATACCCCGTTTTTACGTGTATTTTTATTGAATGAGTATTTTAATTTAATTAAAATATTCGTTCTTTTATTTTAAATTTATCAAATTTTAATTGGATTTATTTTGTTGTGAAATTTATTTTGAAGTGCTTTCTTAATATTAATTATTATTTTGTGTTTAAATTGCTGTTTAATTTAATTTAGTTTATTTTTGGATTTTAAATTTTGTTGTTAGTTTTTATCAATTATTTATTTTATTATAGCTAGATATTGTATGATTTTCTTCAATTTATAGCTCTTAAAATTGTTTTCGTTGGATCAGTTTTTAGATCCCAGTGGTGAGAACTGGACTTCATTTTTTTCCCCATCTTTTCTTTTTCTCTTTTTCTTTTCTTCTTCCTCTTTCTTTTCCTTTTTTTTCCTTTATTTTTTCCCTCACTTTTCTTCCAGTTCTCTCTCTCTCTCTCTCTCTCTCTCTCTCTCTCTCTCTCTCTCTCTCTCTCTCTCTCTCTCTCTCTCTCTCTCCTCGTGCACACTCTTTTCCTTCTCCCTCCACCGCTGTTTGCTTCGTCCGTTCAGAACCATCGCCATTCACCACTGTGCAGTACACCACCGCTCCCATTTTCTTCCCCTCCGACCGGTGAACCTCCCCACCAAAACTCAGCCCCATCCGAGCCGCCGTTAAGCCGCATGCACCACTCTAAGCCTTGATGTTCTTGAGCTCCAAAGCCATAGTCGTTCCACCTTCGGCCACCACTTCATCACCGGCCTCTTGCCGACCTAACCCACCCATTTCCAGCTCCGATCCATTACCGAAGCAACCCTCACGAGCTCAACTCCGTTTTGGTCTTTTTGTTCACTTCCACTTCCGTTTTCGCCGCCACCCATGGCCAACCCTCACTTCCACTAGCTTCATAAACACCTCTAAGTCATTCCCTATAAATCCCAAGCCTTGGTTCATCCCCAATGAAAAGTGGGTATTAGACAACCCACGGCCACAGTGTTTTTACACCATTTTTTTTTCTTTTAAGAAGAGGACGGTACCCCAATTTTATTGATAGCCCTCACTTATGGCGGAGGAAAACCATGGTTACAACCCGAGACCTGGGTGTTACAATAAGAAAATAAATACATCCCAGGTATCCAAAACCATAAAACACCAACCAAATAAAGAACCTTAACTAATGTTCAAAAAATACAAGGACCAGGGCAAAACACCAAAACAAGAGAAAAAAAAAAAACATGCACCTGCAAAAAGAAAAAACCAACCACACATACAAATAATAATAGTAATTCAAGACTATAGAGAAAAAAAACCAACTGATGAAGTGCTAAAACTGCATGATTAAGTTACTTAAGTGAATAAATTGTTTAATAAAAAATGATTTAAGTACTTAATTAAGCAATAGATCACAATACTTGAGTCAATTGATAAATTCTGGTATTTTTGTGCTTAAAAAGATTTATAATACAATTGTTTCACATGAAAATAAATATTTCATTTTTATTCCTCTCATAACAGGGGTAGTTTGGGCAATACACAGCAAAGATATCATTCAAGTGTGAATGCACACATGCAGACCAGCCTCATTCGGACAGCACTCACTACACGTGCTAACCATTGCAAGACAAGCAACTCACATGCAATAAACCACACCAACTTACACATGCAGCAACAAACTCATTCGGACACAGCACGTTGCAGAAAACTCACACATGCAGCATCACATGGACAGCACTCACACCAGCTCACACATGCAGAAAAGTGATACCCACTCACACATGCAATACACATGTAGAAAGAAACTCACTCGGAAAGCACTCATTCGGACTCACACATGCACACATGCAGGAGCACATCACACATGCAGAAAACATGACAGCAACTTACACATGCAGACCAGCAAAGCATTCATTCGGACAGCACCAACTTGGACGTTGTAGATGCAAAGCAACAGGAGAAGAAATGGACCTAGCACGTTGCAGTACACTCACACACGCTGGATGTTATTGGAAAGCAAGAGCATTTCAGACCTGAGAACAGGAAGACAGTAGGTCTTATTCCCTTTTTCGGTTCTACAACAGAACATGGATGTATACACTCGGACGTGCAGCAGTAGCAGGAAATCAGTATTTATTTAGCTGGAGGCAGCAACACAAAACAGAGTAGCTTAGCTTGTTTTTATTATTTCTTTCATTTTCATTCGGCTACAGTAGTAGCTTAGCTTGTTTTTATTGTTTCTTTCATTTTCATTCGGCTACAGCCGTAGCTTAGCTTGGAGTTTGCTGTTTCTTTCATTTTCATTCGCCTACAGCAGTAGCTTAGCTTGGAGTTTGCTATTTTCTTTCATATTTCATTCGGCTACAGCAGTAGCTTAGTTTTGAAGTTTTTTTTCTTGCTTTTCGTTCTGACCTGGAGGAGGGTAGTTCTTAGTTTTGTTCTTAGGAATTTTATTTCTTTTCTTTTAGTTTAGATGCAAGGTGGATGTTTTTGGAATTATTATTCTTCCTCTTTTCATTTTCGGTTCTAGGAGTAGCAGTAGAGTAGTTGAGTTTTATTTTCTTTACTTTTTGTTTAGAACTTTGGGGCGGCTGGTGTTGATTTTATTCCATTCTTGCTTTGCTTTTAGATAGTAGGCGGCTGGAATTTATTTTCTGGTTCTTACTTTCAGTTTTGCTTCTTATTTTATTTTATGTTTTAGTCCAGGGGCGAGTAGACGGAAGCTCGTTCGCACTCTCATTTTTCATTTATTTTTTTTTTGCTCTTAGTTTGGACGTTTACGGACGGACGAAGCTCAGGCTCTACGTTTTCAGTTTTCATTTTACTTTAGTTGCCCTGCATGCAGCATCTCTAGGATTTATTTCGTTTGGAAATTTTCTCTTAGATTTTATCATGGTTCAACTTAGATTAATTTTTATTGCTAGAAATATCATGTGTAGCTAATTTCTAAAACTTGGGTTGTGGAATGGGACGTGATTTGTTTTGGATTCTAGATCGATGCAATATTTTGTTGATAATTGTTGAGTTCACTATGTTACTAGTCGGATTTAAATTGAAAATAGATTGCAGCTCTTGTTCTTATTTTGTTGTTGACGTAAGGCACAACAAAAGCTTGAAAACTATCAAGGCCTCTCTCAGTTGTTTGTTAATGTGTGTTTGACTAGTAAAATAGAGAATCCCTTAGGAAAATATTGCAAAACTTGAGCTTAACTTTTTATCTTTCGATTAGCACTGCCTTGATTGGATTGTTAATCGAGAAAATTATCTAGAATCCGAAATAAAGAGAGTCTCATACCCAACCCAAGTGTTCATTAATTTGTTTTCTTAGAAACTCTAATTTCAACTTCAATTATCTTTTTGTATTGCAATTGAATTTTATTTTCATCTCTCATACTTGATTCATTTGTTACTCACAAATCTCTTACTCACTTTGATAACCCATTGTTCCTGTGGAATACGATTCTGGAATTATCCTTGATACAACTTGACACTTCTACACTTGGAAGCACATTCGACCACGAGTCAAGTTTTTGGCGCCGTTGCCGGGGACAACCGGTGTTTATTAGAGCATTTCTCTACTGCTGAGAGGACGTTTGTGGAGCTGTGAATCTTTTCACAGCCTGGGTGACATCTAATCTTTTTCCCTTCTCTCTGTTTATTTTTCATGGTCTTTGATTATCTGCTCTTGTTTGTATGACTGGTTGGACTAGAGACCATACATCTCGACTATTTAGGACAGAATCATTGACATCGTTTAGCTCTGCATCATCTTCTGTTGAATCATCATCAGACACTGATAGCATCATGGCTGAAAATGAGCATCATGATAAGGGAAGTAGAGAATCCAAACAGGACTCTTAGAGAATATCTTCAGCCTGTTAGGACTAGCACACCTTCTTGCATCATTTTACCTATTAATGCAAATGCTTTTAATTTCAAAGCCGGGATGATTCCATTGTTACCACACTTTCATGGTATGGAATCTGAAAACCCCTATTTGCATATCAAAGAGTTTGAAGAAGTGTGTTCCACATTCATGGATAGATCGTGCACTGATGAGGTCATAAGATTGAAACTGTTTCCATTTTCTTTAAAAGACAAGGCTAAGACATGGTTGAATTCCTTAAGACCAAGATCCATTGGGACTTGGCAAGAAATGCAAACTGAATTTTTAAAGAAATTTTTTCCCATGCATAGAACCAATGCCTTGAAAAGACAGATCATGAATTTTGGCCAAAAGGATGTGGAAACATTTTATCAGTGTTGGGAACGATTCAAAGACCTTTTAAATGCATGTCCTCATCATGGATATGAGAATTGGAGGGTCATTAGTTTTTTTTATGAGGGGTTGCTACAAAAAATGAGACAATTTGTGGAGAGCATGTGTAATGGAGCATTTTTTAACAAACAACTTGAGGAAACTTTTGAATATTTTGATTATCTAGCTGAAAATGCACAATCATGGGATACATCTGATGTTCATGATAGGTTGGAAAGTTCAAGGACAATTTCAGGGGGTGGGAAATATAATCTGAGAGAAGTAGATGATTTGAATGCTAGGTTGGCTATGATTTCTAAGAAATTAGAAACCATAGAACTGAAGAAAGTGAATGAAGTACATGTTGTACCTCAGATTACCTTGAGCTGTAATATTTGTGAAGGCCAAGGGCATTCAACTAATGATTGCCCAACCATTCCAGCTTTTAAAGAAGTTCTTTTGGATCAATCTGATGCTGTTAATATGGTTGCTAAATCTTTTTCAGGTCCTTATTCCAACACCTACAATTCGGGATGGAGAAATCACCCTAATTTCAGTTGGAGAGGTGATCAAACTGCTTTACCTGCACCCAACATAGCTGGTCCTTCACAAATTGTACCCTACACTACCCCAGGAGGTTCAGGACCATCTCAATATGCCAACCACATGGTCCCAGCTCAGAAAAAGAACCTTGAAGACAATCTCCAGCAATTATCCACCAACTTCCAGCAGCTGTCCACCAATTTTCAGCAATTTATGCAAAGCCAAGCTGCTATCAACAGTCAAACTTCACACGCCATTGCTGAGATTCGAGGGTTAGTCACAAGGTTGACTACAACCATAAGTGCTCAAGAGAAAGGGAAGTTCCCTACACAATCTCAGCCTAATCCCCAAGGCCAAAACCACCAATTTTAAAGTATGGCAGGAGATTCAAATGTCAAGCAAGTCGAGGGTATTACAACCTTGAGAAGTGGTAAGGTGATTGGCATTCCAGCTCAAGAGGTAGAAAAGAATGGTAACACTTCTAAACCTCCTTCTGAAAATGAGGCACATGATCCTTTGAAATCTGAAAGTGTCCCAAGCACTACACTTGCACCTTTTCCTCAAAGGTTAGCCCCTTTGCATAAAGATAAGCATCTTGCTGAAATTTTTGAGGTTTTTAGGCAAGTTAGGATTAACATCCCTTTGTTAGTGCTATTCAGCAAATTCCTGCTTATGCAAAATTTTTAAAGGATCTATGCACTGTGAAAAGAAAATTAAATGTGCATAATAAAGCTTTCCTTACTGAGCAGGTTAGTGCTATCATTCAAAGTAATACACCACCTAAATACAAGGACCCTGGAGCACCTACAATTGCTTGTGTGATAGGAAATTCAAAAATTGGTCACGCTTTGTTGGATCTTGGTTCAAGTGTCAATTTATTGCCTTACACTGTGTATGAACAACTTGGTTTAGGTGAACTGAAATCCACACCTACCATTTTGCAACTTGCTGATAGATCAATAAAAATGCCTAGGGGTATAGTTGAGGATGTTTTGGTTCAAGTTGATAAATTTTACTATCCTGTGGATTTTGTGGTGCTTGATATGAACTTGTCAAATCCATCTACTTTCCAAGCTCCTGTAATTCTTGGTAGACCATTTCTTGCTACATCTAATGCATTAATTAATTGTAGAAGTGGAATTTTGAAATTGAGTTTTGGAAACATGACATTGGAGCTGAATATCTTTAATACTTGCAGGCAACCTTAGGATTTAGAAGAAGTTAAGGAAGTTAATTTGCTGGAAAATATCCTTGATAAGGACTTTCACTTGAATCTTCCTTCTACTGATTTACATTTGTCATTAGAAAGTGTGCTAAGTGATGTAAATATATTTGATGATACTTCTAATGTTTCTTTCACAGGAATCGGGCATGGGGTGCCTTGGCAACCAATGTTTGCAGAGTCGCCACCTTGGGCAGCACCCATAAAACCATCTTCAGATGACAGACACCATGCGGCAACACACAAGGGTTTAAGTTTGGCTAGGCATGTAACATTCACTAGAATGTGTACATGTAAAAAGAAGTTGTATGGTTTGTAGTGGAAAATAATGTTTAGTCTAAAGGCTAAATGGTATAGTACTATAAATCTAAAAGAAACCACAATTTCATTCTCACATTGTCACATCATTTCTTAAAATAATTACACACATTACTAGCTGTTTAATTATATCTCCAAAATAATGGTAACGAACAAAAGGGTTGCCTGCCTAATAGTTACAAATACAGCTTCCAAAACCAACCAATCATATGACAGGAAATGGGCCTACTCGCCTATTGCTTGGGCTGGGTTGGCTCTTCCGCCTTGGGTATTGTGGCACCCCCAGATTTTCGTTTGGGATCGGATGGACATCCGAAGTGTCAGGACATGCAACACAAGGTTACCTGCCCCCGTTTATGACATATAAGAATTAATGTTCCTAACATGCTTCTAGCATTATACAATACTCGCAGCGGATAATTTTATTTTTTTTAACAATACTATACACCAAACTTATAAAATCTTAAATAGTTAAATCATAATCCAAACATACTTAACAAAATGGATATCAATGGTTTTAGTAAGAGTCACAGAAGACTGTAATCTCAACAACATGGGAGGCCAGACTCCAAATTTACATTACCAAAATACACTATTGAGGATTCTTCTAGTAACTCGTGTAACTCGACTAACGAGGCCAGAATACTATCCAAAAACTAACTATGGAAGTTGTAAGCTCCGTGTCGTGTCTGTGGCGTCTAGTCAACCTCCTTCAGTCTACCAACGTCCGCTCCCTACTCTGATCTTGACACATCGCCTACCATTCAGGGGGAATGGTAGTTGGGACTACCACGGTGAGATTTGATTACAAATCTCAGTAAGTTAACAGGAAACTCACACACAGGTTAATGATGCATGTATAACAGTAAAAGTATGAATGCATAATTAAAGTTGTAAGTAAGCATAACATAACTTGACATATAGCATGGCATAACTGACATACCCTGAATAGAAACGCGAACCAAACTTGGCTTGACATAACATAAACTTGAACTTAAAACATAACATGGACTAACAACATAACAAGAACTTGAACTTAAAACATAACATGGACTTGAAACATAGCATGAACGTGAACATACATAACATAAACATGAACTTGAACTTAAAATAAACCTGAGCATAACATGACATAAACATGAACTTTGAGACATAATGTGAATGTGAACATATCATAACATGAACGTGAACTTGAACATAACATGTATGTGAACATAACATGACATGAACGTGAACTTGAAACATAACGTGAACATGAACATAACATAACATGAACATAAGTTTGAACTTAACATAAATGTGAACATAACATGATATGAACATGAACTTGAAACTTAACGTAAACATGAACATAACATGTACGTGAACATAACATAACATAACGATAGATTATACTCCTTCACCATAGTACAAATTTACGCATAGCCTTGATTGCAGTACCAGGTAGCGCGTTTCATCCTTCTGTAGTACGGCAGATTATACTCCTTCACCACAGTACTTGGCAGTGCAAAGCCTTGACCACAGTACTAGGCAGTGCGTATTATCCTTGACTATAACATAACTTAACATAACGGTAAATTATACTCCTTCACTGTAGTACTCGACAGTGCATAGCCTTGACCGTAGTACTAGGCAGTGCGTATTATCCTTGACCGTATCATAACTTAACATAACGGTAGATTATATTCCTTCACCATAGTACTCAGCAGCACATGGCCTTGATCGCAGTACCAGACAGCGCATATTATCCTTAACCATAACATAACTTAACTGATTTAACCATCTGTAGTATGATAGATTATACTCCTTCACCTTAGTACTCGGCAGCGCATAGCCTTGACCACAATACCAAGCAGCGCGTATGATTCTTGACCGTAGTACAAATTAACTGATAATTGAAACTTAACTGTTCTCAAAATACACAATTGTATTAAAAATAAAATATGACTGGAATATGAAAGAACAAAAGTCCTGACGTCACATAACATAACTTGAATGTAACTTGAGAGACATGACTTACTTGAGATAGAAATATTTTGTAGTATGACATAATATGTAACAGACAACATTTCATAACATGGCATAACATGTGATAGTAAATATTACGTGACATGGCATACATGTAATAGATGGCATAGCATAATATGACATACTTGTAACATATAGCAATACGTGACATAATAGATTGTGTAATGAATCATGTGTAATAGATAAAGATGTAATGACGTTGCATGGAATGAAATATATGATAACATACATACATAAATTGTAGTTCCCTCACCCATCATACATACACAGTAAACTGATAGTAAGTTAGAAGTTAACTTACCTCGATCGTCACGTTTTATGAGAATAAAGTGCAAAACACGAGGAATTGTAAGAGGGTATTCTAAAAGTTAGAAATTTAATTACTAACAATTGGAAGCATGAAAACAAGCTAACTTAGAGTAAAATTATCATTTTACCCTCTACATGTGAAAAAATGACCATTTTACCCCTAACTTAAGGATTTCACATCCTAACTCCAAAAATTTTCAAAATTTATATTCCTCATGTAAATTTTGCCCTAAACTCAAATATCAAGTCAGAAAAATTTAAAACAAATCACAACTATAGAAAACACACTATGGCCAAAACATCCATAGGCCATTTCTCTTGATTTTTGTTGCAATTCCTTCTAACTTCAAAATTCATGCTTAACCCAAAATTTTGCAACAAGGATCTTCCTATCCTAAGTTTAAAACCATACTTAAAACATCCATTTAGAAAAAGCTAATAATCAACACCAAACTTTTTGTAAAAAGATCCATACACTTGAGTCACAAGCTTTGACCTTAAATCAAAGCATCTCCAAGAATTTAAAAAAAGTTCAAATCTTACTTCTAACATATTCATAAAATCATCCTAAGATCAACCATACTTTAAATCATAAAATAAAGTCACCAAAGTTACAAAATAACACTTGGAGTTTTTGGTTTTACACTTAGTCCAAAAATAGAAACTTTTTCCTCAACTAGCTTTGATAAATCACTTGATCAATGGTTTAAGAAAGTGAGATCTTTGAAATAAAGCATCACATGGTTTTAAAATGTGTCATAAAGAATATCCAACCATAAAACTTAAAATCACATGGCTAAAACTCAATAAAACATGGATCTAACCCAAAAACATCAAATCTTAAGCCTAACCAAAATTCTCTTGTATAGAAAAATCACATCTTTGAAATTAATGCTAAATATCTTTGAAATAACATCCTAAAATGAAAATAAGAGACATATGATCATCATATAAAAATATAAAAGCCATTAGAGTAAGATCAAACCATGAAATATTCAAACTTTCTCCAAATAAAAACTATTTTTTCCACTTCCAGTTTTCAAGTTTCTAGATCTAAGAAAATCTTTCATCAAAAGCTTTAGTCATGCAACAAAACTTCAATCAACACTCTAAAACACATGCTAAAAACACTCCATAAAAGTTTTGGACCAAGATATATCCATTAGCTTGGTCAAAAATTCCAAAACATAACACACTCTCCAGTTTCACGCCTAGAATGACCCTTCCATGGTTGAAAATACTTTAGACTAACCAAATGACCATGGAATGATACAAATAATATATATATGGAAAAAATACTCAAAGATGAACAACTATTATGAAGGATTCATCGTGTGAAAATACCTAAAAAGGGTCAAAAATCTCCATCCAAAAATACCCAGAAATTTACCTGAGAGAGCTGTTTTGGGTTTCTCTCTATGAACGGGGTGAAGAAGTGATGAAAGGGAAGTAAGTTGTCTTGCACGACTCAAGAATTTTGTAGGGGGAAGATATGGATATGAATGACCTTGATTGGAGGTGGCTATGTGACATAAAGGGGAGAATAGTGAGAGGCAAAGTACAGCCTGCAGAAGCTATGAGGTATGGGGGTTGATGGGGTGGGTTTCTCCATCTCATCAAGGCACTATTGGGTGCAGCCAAGGGTAGTGAATGTTCTGCCATGTGGGAGAGGAAAATTCCTCAAGAAGCCTTGCCAAGGTGGCCAAATTCGTGGGCCTTGATGGGCTCAACCAAGTGGGCTTCAATTTGGGATTTAAAGAGGGTTTGGTTAGGGTTTGAGATGTTATCAAGCTCAAATCTAATTTTTCTTGGCCTAAACAAATTTTCAAGGTTTAAAAGGTTGGATAATGATGTCATAACCAGAATTTGAGAAATTAATAGCATGTGAAAGTGATTTAATCAAGTGATTAAACACAATACTAGAAATTGGATAAAAAATGGTTTGAAGGCCAACTTTAGGGTTTGGGGAAACCGTTTAGGGTTCCAGTTTCAACCAAGCTTTTGGGGTTTCAATTGAAGTCCAATCATTTAGGGTTTCACTAGGGTTAAAACCCTCTTTGATCTGGCTCAAATTGGTAGATCAAATGAAAAAAAGATTTGCTTAGGTGGCATGATCTCATACCTTGATTTCCTTCACAAATCCTTCTAATGGTTCCTCTTTGTGCCAAGTATCTAATACTATTCACTATGTGGGGCTAAGATCTTCCCAACTAGTCAAATAAACTTCTCTAACCTAATTTGGACATTCCTCACTGTGATTTTGAAAACATTATACTTAATACGCTTATTGAGGTTATTATTCACTCCAAAGAATGCATAATAAACTTAATACTGAAAAATTCTAAATATTCATATTAACCTACAATGAAAATAGTTTACCAAAATTCAACCCTGAAGTGCCCCTAAAAAATAAATTCACAGTTTTAAACAATCGTTTCGTCTGAAATTATGAAAATCGGTTATTGTGCTATAAAATCCTAAATATTCAATTGAGTCTAGTGGCATAGACTGTAACGTATTCTGACACTTCTAACTACCTCAAACAATTAAAATCACATTTTTGGCACCATAGTGAGTGATGACACTGACTATGTTGACAAACTAAAACCTTTGCGATTAGTCAATTCGTGAAAACTTATGGAGTTTTCAAGATATTCCTAAAGTCTATAGAAATTCCGCCATTGAATTTCTAGTGGGGTGTTACAAGTATTACTCCTGGATCTAGCTCTGCATCAAAGTATATGGTTCTAATACGAAAGCCACAGGCAGGTTAGATAGCTATGAAAGGACTGGTAATGAGAAACAATTGTCATGATTATGCAAGGAACAATTTTATGTAGTTGACACAAGGGTGAATGCATGTATTAGTGCATGGCAAGAAATCAACCTCTTTGGCAATAACCCATATATTCGAAAACATGATAAGGAGTCACCTTCTCAATAAAATACAATTATATAATAATGGTGATGAATCACCCTTTGAGGAATTACCCTCTGTTGCAGAACTCAGTACATATATATGTAATTATGCATGTCGCCGAGGAGAGGAATCACCCTCTTCTCTAGCACGTAAAACCTAAAACACTAGTCATACAGTAGTTCACAGTCATCACATAGATATTCATCAAATAGACATACATTCCCTAATGGGCAATACGGGATGAGCCGCTTCATTATTCAAAATCGAGAAATTTCTCCCACTCGACCAACATGGTGCAAGTCAACTAGCATGCACTACCGGTTGACTCTTACATAGAGGTGTACATGTTGCACTGGGAAAACGAATACCTAGCTAACCAATTCAAAGACACCAACACCTGATAAGCTCAAGGAATTCTTCATCTCATCTATCAGGTGAGGCTAACATGATACTATCCCACCCCAATCATTCATGAGGACTCCCTCTACCTGTATGAAACTCATAGTGAAGTCTCGTAGGAATGTTTTAGGGAATTCTTTATCCCGTCCCATTATGATTGTCACACAATACACTTACTCACACAAAGATTAATTAAAAACAAATGCATTCAAATCTTAGAGAAGCACGAAGTAAGGATAATAGTAAACATAATAGACAAACACATTATTTCAATATTAGAAAGGGAGAGATTATAGGGTATGCATGAACTAAAATTCCACAACATTTACCCCCATCCCTCAGTTTAATCTTACAAGTTGACCTACCTCACAATCTTAGAGTTATGACGGCACTACACTACTCCTCTCTTTGCCTCCTTTGAAGTCTCTGGCTCATTCAAAAAATCTAGGGGCTCTCAGGTACTTATGAACTCAAAGTGAGATTTTAACTTTTTCCTTAAGCCTTTTAACATATAGGTGTGTTCGGTTTCCTACTAAAGCTCCTCTAACTCCAAATATGATTGAATAGGAGTCCTTTAGTCTCGACCATCCCACTGTAGGATGATATAGACAGATTGGTAGGGCATGGTCTACACATCCGTACGGTCTTCCTTACATCCAATCCTTAATCATTCTCCAATTGAAGGTCTCCAATGTGGCTCTAGATCATACATCTGGGTTTAGACGATATAATTTACCAAGTCAATATCCTTTTTTGGAAACCCACTTCGGATGTGACTCCTCAAATGGAGTGCGGCCTTCTACATACAGCTTTGCCAACTTTTTTGTGTTTCCTTGTAGACCCAAAAAGCTCATACATGACAACAAGGGTTTGGTCCTCTATCATTGCACACTTTGCACTTGTTCTTTGCCATTGCTCATTAGGTGGCATTTCTAGCTTACTTACATAAGGTAAAAATTCCTTTATCACCTTGCGCAGTGACGTTGATGAAGCGCTAAAACTGCATGATTAAGTTACTTAAGTGAATAAATTGTTTAATAAAAAAATAATTTAAGTACTTAATTATGCAATAGATCACAATACTTGAGTCAATTGATAAATTCTGGTATTTTTGTGCTTAAAAAGATTTATAATACAATAACTTCACATGACAATAAATATTCCATTTTTATTCCTCTCATAACAATGGTAGTTTGGGCAATACACATGCAGAAAAATGCACACATGCAGGACAGCAAATTTGTTCTTCTTTTTAGAGTAGATCAACACGCAACAAAGAGATCACTCGGAAGCAGAAAACTCACATGAGCAGCAGCTACTACACCAAGCAGCAGAAAGAAGATCATTCGGATAAAACTCACACATGCTAAAAGCAGCAGAAGCATCACTCGGCAATACACATATGCAGCGGACAGCACTCATACAAACACAAACACATGCTGGAAAAATGCACACATGCAAAAAAGCATCACCAGGACAACACATAACCTGGACGTTGCAGACAAACTCATGCAGAACACTCGGACAGCACCAGCAGAACACTCACAGCACTTACAGCAACTCACACATGTGCAGCAGCTACTACAGCAAAAGAAAGAAGACCACATGGACAGCACACATGCAGCATCATTCGGACAGAACACCAGCTCACACACGCAGCACGTTACAGCAGACAGCAGCCTTCGGAAAGCAGTCACACCCATTCACACATGCACACATGCAACACACACATGCAGACCAACATGCACACATGCACACATGCAGACGCAGAGCAATAGGAAATAGCTTTCGGTTTGGCAGCAGCAGGAGCTTGGAGTTTCAGTTTTCTTTCTTTTCTTCTCGTTTACGAGAAGCAGCTAGTTTATATTATCTGGAAGATTTTTTTTTTTTGCTTTTCGTTAGAGACCTTGTTCAACAGCAAAGTAGTTTTCTTTCAGCTTTCTTTTGCTTTTCGTTCGGCATTTGCAGAACAAGAGTTTGAGTCTTTAGTTTTTCTGTTTGGTTGTAGCGTGGAGCATCTTGATGTCTTTTCGTTTTGGGCGTCTGGAGTTTCTTGTTGGTACTTTTGCTGTCATTTACATTAGAGTGCCTTAAGTTTTCAATTTTTAATTTGCTTTCCGTTAAGCGTTGATAGAGTTGGAGTTTTCAGTATTTCTTCCCGTTACAGACTTAATGGATGGCTGCATCTTTTGATTTTTTTCTTAGTTCAGCATTTTTTTCTTTCTTGCGTTTTCGGCGTCTGGAGGTGTTTATTGGAAATTTATTTTCATTCTTTCTTGGTTAGTGCTTGGTAGAGGTGCAGACCTACGAGGGGGCTGCTTGACTTTATTTTAGTTTTCTTTCTTGCTTTTGTTTGGGAGTTCCTCCATAGATGCCGGGCTTCAATTATTTTTTTTAGTTTTCGTTTCTTTGTTTGCTGAAACTTTTCTTCTCCATTGTTATTCGGCTGGTATTTGTTTTTTTTCTTTTCTTTCTTTTTTTACATTTACCGTGCTCGTTCTTTATTTTATACTTGTTCCTTTCTCTTTCGGCCGGACAATATTAGTTTTCATCTCATTTAAATATTTTCTCACAGATTTTAATATGGCTTTGTTTAGATTAATTTTTGTTGTTAGAAATATCATGTGTAGCTAAGTTTTAAAACTTGGGTTGTGGAATGAGATTTAATTTATTTTAGATTCTAGTTTAATGCAATATTTTATGGTAATTATTGATTTCACTATGTTACTAGTCGGATTTAAATTGAAAATAGATTGAAGCTCTTGCTCTTGTTTTGTTGTTGATGTAAGGCACAACAAAAGCTTGAAAATTATCAAGGCTTCTCT
Source organism: Carya illinoinensis (assembly GCF_018687715.1). Classification (NCBI taxonomy): domain Eukaryota; kingdom Viridiplantae; phylum Streptophyta; class Magnoliopsida; order Fagales; family Juglandaceae; genus Carya; species Carya illinoinensis. Next base: position 23,987,829 of record NC_056764.1, read on the forward strand.
CGTTTGTTTGTTAATGTGTGTTCGGCTAGTAAAATAGAAAATCCCTTAGAAAAATATTGCAAAACTTGAGCTTAACCATTTTATCTTCCGATTATCAATGCCTTGATTGGGTTGTTAATCGAGAAAATTATATAGAATCCAAAATAAAGAGAGTCCCAAACCCAACCCAAGTGTTCGTTAATTTGTTTTTTTTAGAAACTCTAATTTCAACTTCGATTATCTTTTTGCATTGCATTTGAATTTTATTTTCATCTCTCATACTTGATTTATTTGTTACTCACAAATCTCTTATACGCTTTGATAACCCATTGTCCCTGTGGAATACGATCCTGGACTTATCCTTGATACAACTTGACACTTCTACACTTGGAAGCACATTCGACCACGAGTCAAGTTTTTGGCGCCATTGCCGGGGACAACTGGTGCTTATTAGAGCATTCCTCTACTGCTGAGAGGACGTTGTGAAGCTGTGAACCTTTTCACAGCCTGGGTGACATCTAATCTTTTTCCCTTTTCTCTGTTTATTTTTCATGGTCTTTGATTATCTGCTCTTGATTGTATGACTAGTTGGACTAGAGACCATACATCTTGACTGTTTAGGACAGAATCATTGACATCTTTTAGCTCTGCATCATCTTTTGTAGAATCATCATCAGACACTGATAGCATCATGGCTGAAAATGAGCATCATGATAGGGAAGTGGAGAATCCAAACAGGACTCTTAGAGAATATCTTCAGCCTGTTAGGATTAGCACACCTTCTTGTATCATTTTACCTATTAATGCAAATGCTTTTAATTTCAAACCCGGGATGATTCCATTGTTACCACACTTTCATGGTATGGAATCTGAAAACCCCTATTTGCATATCAAAGAATTTGAAGAAGTGTGTTCCACATTCATGGATAGAACATGCACTGATAAAGTCATAAGATTGAAACTGTTTCCATTTTCTTTAAAAGACAAGGCTAAGACATGGTTGAATTCCTTAAGACCAAGATCCATTGGAACTTGGCAAGAAATGCAAACAGATTTTTTAAAGAAATTTTTTCCCATGCATAGAACCAATGCCTTAAAAAGACAGATCATGAATTTTGGCCAAAAGGATGTGGAAACATTTTATCATTGTTGGGAACGATTCAAAGACCTTTTAAATGCATGTCCCCATCATGGATATGAGAATTGGAGGGTCATTAGTTTTTTTTATGAGGGTTGCAACAAAAAATGAGACAATTTGTGGAGACCATGTCTAATGGAGCGTTTTTTAACAAAGAACTTGAGGAAGCTTTTGAATATTTTGATTATCTAGCTGAAAATGCACAATCATGGGATACATCTGATGTTCATGATAGGTCGGAAAGTGCAAGGACAATTTCAGGGGGTGGGAAATATAATCTGAGAGAAGTAGATGATTTGAATGCTAGGTTGGCTATGATTTCTAAGAAATTAGAAACCATAGAACTGAAGAAAGTGAATGAAGTACAAGCTGTACCTCAGATTACCTTGAGCTGTAATATTTGTGAAGGCCAAGGGCATTCAACTAATGATTGCCCAACCATTCCAGCATTTAAAGAAGTTCTTTTGGATCAATCTAATGCTATTAATATGGTTGCTAAATCTTTTTCAGGTCCTTATTCCAACACCTACAATTCGGGATGGAGAAATCACCCTAATTTCAGTTGGAGAGGTGATCAAGCTGCTTTACCTGCACCCAACATAGCTGGTCCTTCACAAATTGTACCCTACACTACCCCAGGAGGTCCAGGACCATCTCAGTATGCCAACCACATGGTTCCAGCCCAGAAAAAGAACCTTGAAGACAATTTCCAGCAATTATCCACCAATTTCCAGCAGCTGTCCACCAATTTTCAGCAATTCATGCAAAGCCAAGCTGCTATCAATAGTCAAAATTCACAAGCCATCGCTGAGATTCGAGGGTCAGTCACAAGGTTGACTACGACCATGGGTGCTCAAGAGAAAGGGAAATTCCCTGCACAATCTCAGCCTAATCCCCAAGGCCAAAACCACCAATTTCAAAATGTGGCAGGAGATTCGAATGTCAAGCAAGTCAAGGCTATTACAACCTTGAGAAGTGGTAAGGTGATTGGCATTCCAGCTCAAGAAGTAGAAAAAGAATGGTAACACTTCTAAACCTCCTTCTGAAAATGAGTCACATGATCCTTTGAAATCTGAAAGTGTCCCAAGCACTACACTTGCACCTTTTCCTCAAAGGTTAGCCCCTTTGCACAAAGATAAGCATCACGCGGAAATTCTTGAAATTTTTAAGCAAGTTAGGATTAATATACCATTGTTAGATGCTATTCAACAGATTCCTACCTATGCTAAATTTTTAAAGGATTTATGTACCATAAAAAGAAAATTGAATGCGCAAAAGAAAGCTTTTCTTACTGAGCAGGTTAGTGCTATTATCCAAACCAACACTCCTCCCAAATACAAGGACCCAGGATCCTCTACCATAGCTTGCATGATAGGGAGCTCAAAAATAAGCCAAGCATTATTAGACTTAGGTTCAAGTGTGAACTTATTGCCTTATAATGTTTATGTTCAGCTTGGATTGGGTGAGTTGAAATCTACTTCTATCACATTGCAGTTGGCTGATAGGTCTACTAAGATTCCAAGGGGAGTTGTGGAAGATGTTTTGGTTCAAGTAGACAAATTCTACTATCCAGTAGACTTTGTCGTACTCGACATGCAATTGACTAATCATTCTACTTTCCAAGCACCTGTTATCTTAGGAAGACCCTTCTTGGCTACTTCTAATGCACTCATAAATTGTAGAAGTGGAGTTTTAAAGTTGAGTTTTGGAAATATGACCTTGGAGCTAAATATTTTTAATCTTTGCAGGCAACCGCAAGAAGTTGAAGAAGTTCATGAAGTGAATTTGCTGGAAAATTTCATTGATGAAAATTCTACACATTACTTTCAACTTATTGATTCTTTAGAAGAATTTGAAGAAGATTTGAAAATATTTGATAATGTTAATGACTCATCTTTTGTTTCCTCAATAGGTCAGCAAGTTACACCACCATGGAGGCCAAAATTTGAGCAACTTCCACCATTGACATCAACCCTCAAGCCTTCGGAGGAGCAATCCCCAACTTTGGACTTCAAACCTCTTCCATTGGAGTTCAAGTATGCTTTCTTAGGACCACAAAGCACCTTCCCTGTGGTAATTTCTTCTCACTTAACTAGTGAACAAGAAGATAAATTGCTAGAGGTCCTTAAGAAGCATAAAAAGTCTATTGGATGGACAATGGCTGATATAAAAGGTATAAGTCCCTTGGAGTGTACCCATAGGATTTATTTAGAAGATGATGCAAAGCCTTCGAGGGAAATGCAAAGAAGGTTGAATCCCACAATGAAGGAAGTGGTTAAAGGTGAGGTGTTGAAATTGCTTGATGTGGGTATCATTTACCCCATCTCGGATAGCAAGTGGGTAAGTCTCATTCATGTAGTTCCAAAAAAATCCGGGCTTACCATTGTTAAAAATGAACAAAATGAATCGATTCCTACGAGGATTCCTACTGGTTGGCGCATGTGTATAGATTATAGGAAGTTGAATGCCGCCACTAGGAAAGATCATTTTCCTTTGCCTTTTCTTGATCAAGTGTTAGAAAAAGTTGCTGGACATGCCTTTTATTGTTTCTTAGATGGATTCTCTGGTTACTATCAATTAGAAATAGCACCAGAGGATCAAGAAAAGACCACCTTTACTTGTCCTTTTGGTACTTTTGCTTTTAGGAGAATGCCTTTTGGTTTATGCAATGCACCATCAACTTTTCAAAGATGCATGCTTAGCATCTTTAGTGACATGATTGAAAACACTCTAGAAGTGTTTATGGATGATTTTTCTGTATTTGGTGATTCATTTGAGAGTTGTTTAACCAATTTACAAGCTGTTTTGGCCAGGTGTGAAGAGAAGCAATTGCCACTAAATTGGGAGAAGTGCCATTTCATGGTACAACAGGGCATTGTTCTGGGACATATTGTTTCATCTAGAGGACTTGAAGTAGATAGAGCAAAAATTGAGTTGATTTCTAAACTTCCTATACCTAAGTCAATAAAAGACATTAGATCTTTTCTTGGGCATGCGGGTTTTTATAGGAGATTTATCAAAGACTTTAGCTCTACTTCTAAGCCTCTATGTAAGCTATTGATGAATGATGTAAAATTTGATTGGACACCCGAGTGTCAAGAAGCTTTTTGTCGGCTTAAAACTTTGCTAACCACTGCTCCTATTCTTCAACCTCCTAATTGGTCACTTTCTTTTGAAATCATGTGTGATGCAAGTGATTTTGCTGTAGGAGTTGTTCTTGGACAGCGTAGGAGCAAACTTCCTTATGTCATTTACTATGCAAGTAAAACTTTGAATTTTGCTCAAAAAAATTATTCTACTACTGAAAAAGAATTACTTGCTATGGTATTTGCTTTAGAGAAGTTTCGTGCATATATTCTTGGTTCTCCTATAGTCATCTTTACTGACCATGCAGCTCTCAAGTATTTATTGACAAAGAAAGATGCAAAACCAAGGTTGATTAGATGGATACTTTTACTCCAGGAGTTCAATATTATCATCAAGGACAAGAAAGGAGTAGAGAATGTGGTAGCCGACCATCTGTCTAGGCTCACAGTTGCTGAAACTGAACAACCGACACCTGTTCTTGATTCTTTTCCTGATGAACATCTTATGTTAGTTGAAAATTTGCCTTGGTTTGCTGATATAGTAAATTTCTTGGTGACAGGACAAACACCACCTCATTGGAGCGGTCAAGATACACGGAAATTCATGCATGAGGTGAGATCGTTCTTTTATGATGATCCTTACCTTTTCAAGTATTGTTCAGATCAAATCATTAGGAAGTGTGTGCCTAATGACGAAATTTCTAGGGTCTTAAATTTTTGCCATACGGAAGCTTGTGGTGGGCATTTTTCAGCCCACAAAACAGTGGCCAAAATTCTTCAAAGCGAATTTTATTGGCCAACCATGTTCAAGGATGCTTTTAGTTTTTGTAAAACTTGTGAACCTTGTCAGAAATTAGGAGGAGTCACTAGGAGAAATATGATGCCTATGCAACCCATACTAGTGATTGAAATTTTTTATTATTGGGGGATAGATTTTATGGGACCATTTCCTTCTTCCTATGGCTATTTATACATTTTGCTTGCTGTTGACTATGTTTCTAAGTGGGTTGAGGCAGTCCCTTGCAAATCTAATGATCATCAAGTTGTTTTAAAATTTTTGAAAGAAAACATTTTTGCAAGGTTTGGCATGCCTAAAGCCATAATCAGTGATAATGGCACCCACTTTTGTAACAAGCATTTCTCGGCTTTAATGAAGAAGTATGGTATCCATCATAAAATCTCTACTCCCTATCATCCTCAAACCAATGGACAAGCTGAACTAGCAAATAGGGAGATTAAAAACATTCTTGAAAAAACAGTTAACCCAAACAGGAAGGATTGGTCTTTGAGATTGTCTGATGCCTTGTGGGCTTATAGAACAGCCTTTAAAACCATTTTGGGCATGTCTCCATATAGACTAGTGTATGGTAAGACTTGCCATTTGCCTGTAGAGTTGGAACATAGAGCGTATTGGGCCATTAAGCAATGCAATTTTAATATTGATAAAGCTGGTTGTGTGAGAAAATTGCAGTTGTCTGAGATGGATGAGTTGAGGAAGGATGCCTACAACAACTCTAAGTTGTCCAAAGAAAGAATGAAGAACTTCCATGACAAACACATCCAACGTAAGACTTTTGAGCCTAATCAAAAAGTGTTATTGTACAACTCTCGGTTACACTTGTTCCCTGGTAAGTTAAGGTCTCGATGGAGTGGGCCTTATGTGGTACAAACTGTTTTTCCTCATGGTGCTATAGAGATAATGAATCCTCTCAATGGTAACATTTTTAAGGTTAATGGTCAAAGGCTCAAGCCTTTTATTTCTAACTTTTCACCTGAGGAATCTACTCTACATTTGCTTGATCCTAATTGATGGTTCTTGATCTATCCATCTCTTTTCATTGTTTTCTTTTGTTCTTCAGTTTTTATTTTTATTTTGGCTGCATTCCTTTCAAAGCTATCCAGGTACTTCCTTTTCCTCTTTCTTTCAGTTTTTCTTTGAATTTTCGATTCTTCTGTTAGTTGTTTTGCCCCTTAACTACTCTATTTGTATAAATTCTTTCATTTCTCTTGCATCATTGAGGACAATGCTACAATCTAGTTGGGGGGTGGAAGAGAATTTGTTTCTCTGTTTGCATGCCTTAGACATATTTTGGTCCCCTTTAAAAAAAAAAAGAAAAAAAAAAGGAGATTTGTTGAGGTCATGGAACATGTGGAATGTAGTGCAAATAAGAGTATATGTCAAAAGAGGGATTTATCCATTTTATTTAGTTGTTAAACCAAGGGAAAGATGTTAAAAGTTTTGCTAAAACACACACAACACATATCCGGAAGGCCTAGAAAGACTACATTGAGTCATTGTTGGTTGATTTACACTTCAATTGTTTGAGACTCTAATGAACCATATCCTAATGGCTTAGGAAGAAATTTGAAATGAATTAAACGAGAAAAGGGACAAGCCAGGGATCCAAAAAAAAAAATCCTTTAGGTAGACTAGTGGTAAGGGCTGACTTGTGAAAGTGTGGATAGGTGCACATTCATAGGTCCGATTCCCCCACTAAGAAATCTAAAAACATAAAAAAATTATTACATTTGTGTAGTGGAAAAGGCTGCCTATTACCGGGGTCCTTACAAAAAAAAAAAAGTAGGTGCCTTTGAAAGTGTAATAGCGTGAAAGCTGCCACTACAATGGTTTTGAATTAGAGTAAGACCATGTGGTTTTCTCAGATTGGTTGTTGTGATTGAAACTGTTAATGTCTCTTGGAAGTCGATCTTGGAATTCTAACCCCATTTCCATGCACTTGAAAGAAAGCAAGCTTTGTTACATGTAATTCCCTTGGTTGATTAACTAAATGGTGTATAAATCTCTCAGTTGATACAAAATTCATATTAATCTAACTCCAGTGTTCTTAAACTCAACAAGTTATTTCATGGCATGTGATCCTCGAACTTCTTTTGGAATTGTAGTTGGAAAACTCACTTTCGCATGAATTCATTCACTTTATTTGCTAGAGTCTAGCAAAAAGCTAGTTGGGGGGTGTGATGAAGCGCTAAAACTGCATGATTAAGTTACTTAAGTGAATAAATTGTTTAATAAAAAAATGATTTAAGTACTTAATTATGCAACAGATCACAATACTTGAGTCAATTGATAAATATTGGTATTTTTGTGCTTAAAAAGATTTATAATACAATAACTTCACATGACAATAAATATTCCATTTTTATTCCTCTCATAACAAGGGTAGTTTGGGCAATACACATGCAGAAAAATGCACACATGCAGGACAGCAAATTTGTTCTTCTTTTTAGAGTAGATGAACGTGCAACAAAGAGATCAATCGGAAGCAGAAAACTCACATGAGCAGCAGCTACTACACCAAGCAGCAGAAAGAAGATCATTCGGATAAAACTCACACATGCTAAAAGTAGCAGAAGCATCACTCGGCAATACACATATGCAGCGGATAGCACTCATACAAACACAAACACACGCTGGAAAAATGCACACATGCAGAAAAGCATCACCAGGACAGCACATAACCTGGACGTTGCAGACAAACTCATGCAGAACACTCACAGCACTTACAACAACTCACACATGTGCAGCAGCTACTACAGCAAAAGAAAGAAGACCACATGGACAGCACACATGCAGCATCATTCGGACAGAACACCAGCTCACACACGCAGCACGTTACAGCAGACAGCAGCCTTCGAAAAGCAGTCACACCCATTCACACATGCAGGAACACATGCACACATGCAATGCACACATGCAGACCAACATGCACACATGCACACATGCAGACGCAGAGCGATAGGAAACAGCTTTCGGTTTGGCAGCAGCAGGAGCTTGGAGTTTTAGTTTTCTTTCTTTTCTTCTCGTTTAAGAGAAGCAGCTGGTTTTTATTATCTGGAAGATTTTTTTTTTTTTTTTTGCTTTTCGTTAGAGACCTCGTTCAGTAGCAGAGTAGTTTTCTTTCAGCTTTCTTTTGCTTTTCGTTCGACATTTGCAGAACAAGAGTTTGAGTCTTTAGTTTTTCTGTTCGGTTGTAGCGTGGAGCATCTTGATCTCTTTTCGTTTTGGGCGTCTGGAGTTTCTTGTTGGTACTTTTGCTGTCATTTACATTAGAGTGCCTTAAGTTTTCAATTTTTAATTTACTTTCTGTTAAGCACTGATAGAGTTGGAGTTTTCAGTATTTCTTCCCGTTACAGACTTAATGGACGGCTGCATCTTTTGATTTTTTTCTTAGTTCAGTATTTTTTTGTTTCTTGCGTTTTCGGCGTCTGGAGGTGTTTATTGGAAATTTATTTTCATTCTTTCTTGGTTAGTGCTTGGTAGAGGTGCAGACCTACGAGGGGGCTGCTTGACTTTATTTTAGTTTTCTTTCTTGCTTTTGTTTGGGAGTTCCTCCATAGATGTCGGGCTTCAATTATTTTTTTTAGTTTTCATTTCTTTGTTTGCTGAAACTTTTCTTCTCCATTGTTATTCGGCTGGTATTTATTGTTTTTTCTTTTCTTTCTTTTTTTACATTTACCGTGCTCGTTCTTTATTTTATACTTGTTCCTTTCTCTTTCGGCCAGACAATATTAGTTTTCATCTCATTTAAATATTTTCTCACAGAATTTAATATGGCTTTGTTTAGATTAATTTTTGTTGTTAGAAATATCATGTGTAGCTAATTTTTAAACTTGGGTTGTGGAATGAGATTTAATTTATTTTAAATTCTAGTTTAATGCAATATTTTATGATAATTATTGATTTCACTATGTTACTAGTCGGATTTAAATTAAAAATAGATTGAAGCTCTTGCTCTTGTTTTGTTGTTGACGTAAGGCACAACAAAAGCTTGAAAATTATCAAGGCTTCTCTCGTTTGTTTGTTAATGTGTGTTCGGCTAGTAAAATAGAAAATCCCTTAGAAAAATATTGCAAAACTTGAGCTTAACCATTTTATCTTCCGATTATCAATGCCTTGATTGGGTTGTTAATCGAGAAAATTATCTAGAATCCAAAATAAAGAGTCCCAAACCCAACCCAAGTGTTCGTTAATTTGTTTTTTTTTTTAGAAACTCTAATTTCAACTTCGATTATCTTTTTGCATTGCATTTGAATTTTATTTTCAGCTCTCATACTTGATTCATTTGTTACTCACAAATCTCTTATACGCTTTGATAACCCATTGTCCCTGTGGAATACGATCTTGGACTTATCCTTGATACAACTTGACACTTCTACACTTGGAAGCACATTCGACCACGAGTCAGACGTGCCAACCAAGCTTTCTACTTAGTGTTGCTTTCCCATATAATGGAGTTACTACACTTTGCAACACCTATAACTATTTTTAACCAAACCAATGGGGGTAGTCCCTCATTTTTCTTTCCACTCAACTCCATTGGTGGTCTATCCCTTTACACTGGTTGGGCCCTTATAAATTGCCCCACCACGTACAAAGAACATGAACCATCTCTCTAGTTGATTTCATCATGTCCTAAGAAGCCCTTTACCATCGTAATCAAGCTTCTTAGTGTAGTTACACTCCCTCTCTCAAGTTGGTGTTAAAATGGGTTGTGAGCTTTGAGATACGTCAAATACAGGTCTAAATGTTATTTCAAAGATGAATTGTGGTATTTGTGTGATGTAGGTACATAGTTAAGTCTATGGGTTGGGTTGAGGTATTTAACTATTGTAGTTCATGGGTTATACTATAAGTGAAATCTAGGTATATATTTGAGAGAAATATAATGTTAGGTTTGATATTATGAGGTTGTGATAAATTATGAGAAGAGAAAATTTTAGGATTTAATTTTATCAACGTTAGTCATTTGGATGGTAAAAGTTAAGAGAAATTAGTTGTTATGGGTATTAAAGTGATTTTATGAATAAATACTATGGTGTATCTATGGAGTTAAGTTTATTTCTTACATATGATAATGCTTATGATTTGACATTGATGTATACTTATGTGTTCATTGTTATAAGTAATCAGTTATGTAGAGAAATTATTTGGTCGATCCTATGTGATAAGTAGCATGAGCATAACCTTATGTTTATTGTATGGTAAAGAACATTGTTCTTTTAAAGTATTATATATGTATGAATCTCTATTGGAAATCCCTTTTAAAGTATCCAAGTCATGATTGATAAAAGTGATCTTGAGTGCCTTGATGATTTGTACATGCCATGGGTTTATGCAAATGGTTAATATTATTTTGTATTTTACATGCATCATGATATGTTATGCTGTTTCATAATATTATATGATTTCCATGCATCATGATAAGATATGATAAGATAAAATATGATAAGGTATGCAAGCATGATCATGATTTAATGTATGACAATTAAAATATGTGATGACAAATGTTATTATAAGTATGGCGGGATCATAAGGTAAGGGCATATTGCATTTTCAAAATAGGGGCACTGGTAATGCATCTAGTGATGTCATCATCCTCATGTTTGAATTTCTGCCCATGGCCACGGGTGGAATCAAGATCGCGAGGATTACTAACCTCAACTCATGAGGTTCAACAATGGATATTGGTTGATAATAAAATCTGAAAATGCAAAATAAGGTCCAAGCCCCTCATGTAGCTTAGTTATCAACTCCAAAATAAAATCTAAAAGCTAGAGGATTGACTCCATAAGCTCCTTGAGGCTCCTCGTCAATCTATTTGACATCGTCTAGTTGGGGCTGCACTATTCCCCCATTCGCTGACACATTGTCTACCATTCTGGCAGGAATGGTAACTAGGACTATCATAGTGAGACTTATAAAATCGCAGCAAGTTTTCTCCTAAGTTACCAACGGTATGATTAAACGTGCATGACATTAAATATGATATGTATACTGGATGCACATTGGCTTGCTTATAAAAACATAGCTTTAATGAATATGGCATGCTTGCTTACCTAAGATAGACTCATAAATGATGTCTTGTATCATGGAGTTGCCATGATGTCTTACCTAGAGGGTCATGATGATGTCTTGCCTCATGATATGGTGTCTTGTCTCATGGTGTTACCATGATGTAAACTTAACATTTCATGCTTGACTTAAAAAAATATTCCATGACATATTTGCATGCTTGATGACCGTGATGTGTGACAGATGCTCATGATTAATATACATAGAAATATGGCATGGCATAAATATTTCAATAAAATAAGTATAAACAAAACATGAATATGATTGCTTGAACCTTACCACCTCGCATACATAAATATATCTTAAGTTAGAAGCTAACTATAGAAATCCGTGCATAATGAATGTGTAGTGTGGGTAGAAATGAGAGATGTTAGAGGATTAGGAATTCTCACTTAACCTTAGAAAAACAAAATTTATTAACTCAGTTCTTAATATACAAAATTACCACTTAACACTTGAGAAATTACAAATTAGCCTCTAAACTTTGGAAAATTACCAACGGGCTCCAAAACTTACAAAATTTGCATACCTAATGTAAATTTCATTTTATGTCCATTTATGGATGTGGAATTAACACAAACTCACATCTAGTGTGAGAAACCCACTATGGCCAAAACTAACATGGGCTAGAAATCACACTTGGCTTGCCATTTGACTATTAAACACATCATCATACCCAATCAGAAGTTAACAACTCATAATATCAAGCATTTAATTCTAGTATCATGTGCCAAGACACTAAATCAAGCATTTCACAAAATCATAATCATGCCCTTTCAATAATCATACAAAACATAAAGATTAGGTCAAACTGAACTTAATCTTGGGGTTAGACCTAATCTTGATGTTTTTGGTCTTTGTATTGCATTTTAACACCAAGCACTCCAAAAGTCTATAAATTTTAACCTCTAACATGTTAATCACTCAATCCTAATTGATAACATGCATGACTAAGCAACATAACTCAACTTGTACACCAAATGAAAAATTGGCTTGCACACAAAACATGTAACACGAAACATAGTATTGCATTGGCTTTGAACAAAAAGACTAAATCCTTGATACTCAAGTTCTAACTTGATCTAAGAACTATATTCAACATATCTTAGAAAATAACAATATTCATCCAAACCAAACAACCTATCACCAAATACCATTATCCAACCTTCAAACTCACAATAAAAATTAACCAACACTCTCCCAAATATCCAAGACTCATATCTTAATAAAAAATAAAAGAGATTAAAGCTAGGAAAGAAAACTTACAAAGCCAGAAAAACTAAAAATCAAAGCACCAAGTTTTTTTTTTTTATCTCTCCAAGACACTCTCGGTTTGCTCTTTAGAAAGGAGTTGAAATTTTGCACAAAGTGTGTGCGAATGAGAGGGGGTAGAATGTGGCTATAGGAGTTGACTTGGAGTGGGTGGTTTGCATGACATATTATGGGAAGCTTGCTTGTGCAAGAAGAGAAGAATATGCTGGAAAGGAAGGGCTAGAGTTTGCTGGCCGAGTGGATGACTTTAAGGTGAGAGGCTCAATTTTTTGACCTTCCAGAATAATATTATTTTTGGCTGAACTAAAGGTACATGGTTAGGCCATGAAGTTGTCGTTGAAGGAAGAAAAGCTTGTGTAAGAAGCTAGGGGAAAAAAGAGGGCTAGAACAAAGTAGCCTATTACCCATTAGGGTTTCATTTAGGTCGAAACCTTATTTGATGGCTGGCCAAAATGTACTTGAGTGGGTGGAATTGTGAAATGTGTAAGAAGGTATATTGATTTGCATGGTTTTCACTCCATTAACTATACACATTTGTACTCCTCTTGACAAGTATAAATTGGGCTCCAAATGGAGGGTTGTGGTGGTGCCATGTGTCCAAAAAGATTTTCTAGTGATCCTAGGCTAATTTGGACATTCGATATGGCAATTCGATGACTGTTTGGACTAGGTGCCATGTTGTGTGCACTAGTTGATCTACTATTCACCTGTAAACTTGAAACTTTTTATTATACCATAAAATCCTAAATATTAATATGAGTGTAATGGTGTAATTTGTTTCACCAAGTTATACTCCTAAGTGTCTCAAATAAATCAAAATGACAATCTGTCTCCATAGCGGGTCCTAATCTAAATACGCTAATGAACTAAAACCTAATCGATCACTCGATTTTTCATGGATTTCATGGCATTTGTAAGGTCCAAATAAATTCTTTCTATTGAATTTCTTTCTGTTACAAAAAATAAGTGAAGACATTATGCATTGTTCTGGTCACATGTTTAATTTTTTATTTGTGAGTATATATATCTTTCAAGGAAAACTAATGTTTATATTATGTTTATTATATGACGCATTACCTATTGAGTACTCAACTCATTTTTATTGTGTTATATTTGAACCATGCCTGGTGATGATTAGTATAAGAATGAATATGTAGGATAAGACTTAGCTTGGGGATCCTTATTTGTATGCTTTTAGTTATTAATAAGTTATTTTGTTAAGCAAATGACATTGCATAGATTTGAATTAGTGCTTATGTAGAATCTCTTTCACTATTGAGTATTTATTAAATTATGTTGTATATATATTCATGTTATGAAATATTTTATACGTGGTTTCTAAGTAAATGTCTTAAAAGGTTGGTAGCATTCTCCTTGAATTCTAAATTTGACATTATTCTTAATCTAGGTGTTACAACAAGTGACACCTTTTTTGATTTGAATGTTCTAATCAAAACTCTTATCTCCTCGATGAATGGTTTGTCGAGACATTATGGTTGAGCTTGTACTAATGTAGTCAATAATGATAAAAGAGTTCCTCTTTAATATATGATTTATTATCTATATATGTAGGTCCACTAGTAGAAAAAGCTTAACAGATTCTCATTGCAAGCTCTCTAGGCAAAACTTTTTACATTGTTGGGCAGGTAGAAGCCGTTTAGATTAAGAAACACTTTCATCTTATTTCATCATTATAAATTTTCTAAATTCTCACAGAAAATATAATAAATAATTCAACTTTTTCAAATTTGAAAAAAATAATAATATTAACAAATAATATTCTAACAAGATTTTATTCAACTTTCATCTAAAACTATCTCATCTCATCTCACTATCTAAATAACATCTTAAGTTCCATATCCTTTTCCAAAACTTCCTTTTCTCCAATTCATTTGAACTTTCTGCCTCTTCTTAATTTGTGCTATCTAATCTTAAGATAAGTCAAGTATGAAGTACTAATTGCCTAGTGCTAGACCATGAATACAATAATCTACAAAAAAGAAAAAGACATGAGACTCACTTTTGGCTATGAAAAAATCTATTAGTCTTTTTTCTTATCATCCTCTTATCCTTATATATCCTCAATGTGGTAGTACTGCATACGACGTTACAAAATCTAATTAATAGTTGGAGCAGTAGTACTTTGACATGGCATTTAGATTTTTAACTGATCTAAAAGTCAAACTTTGCATGTCATTTTTAATGTCATTGGTCCAGAAAGTCAAATGCAGAAAGTCAAAAACTTTGTATGTCATTTTTGTTGGTTTCTGATGATCTAAGATGCGGCTCCGTTTGGAAAGCAAATCCTCCTCAACTCATTTCATCTCATCATTACATCTTTTTCAAATTTCCATACATTTTTTCAAATTTCTATATAAAATATAATAAAAAATTTAACTTTTTCAAATCCCAGCACACTCATAATATTTAAAACTAATATTCTAACAATATTTTATTCAACTCAACCCAACATCTAAACCCAACAAGCTGGGTGCACTACAAGAAATTTAAGTTTTAGGGACGAAATTAATTTCGTCTCTAAAAGTACTTTTCTCAGACAAAATTTTAATTTCGTCTCAAAACATGGAAAACCTTATAAATTTGTTCGAACTAAAACATAGTAATTCGAACTGGAGATTCTGAGACGAATTAGGTCGTCTCCAAAAATCTATACCGTTCGAACTAATGAAATTTAATTCGAACAGAAAATTAATTAATTCGAATGCAATATTATTTGTTCGAATGAGTATTAACGTGTTCGAACGGTATTATTTAATTGAAAAGATATATTGTTAAAATTGTAAGAATACATATTTTTTCTATTAATTTTTTATCATTTCCAAAGTAAATAAAAAGTTCTATATATTATATATTATGATTTACAATGAATTAAAATATTTACAAATTCATAAATTAATTTTATGTAATTAATTTAAAAATATTTTAGTTAACTAAATATTAATTTAAAGATAGTGTCATTTTTTCCATTATCGTGAACACTAAGTATAATGAGAAGAAAATATAATTAACAATAAAGAGGCTAGCAAACACTAAAAATAAAAACTATACTACATTAATTACATTCCAAAATGAGTTAGACATTCTATACAACATAAAAAAAGTAAAAAAATTACTAACAATATTTATTTATTAGATAAATCAAAATCCTCCTATAAAGTTTGCAAGCGTCCTTCTAGATCCTTAAACTTCTCCATCATGGGCTGAATGAAGTCCCTCAATAAAATGTTGCGGTGCTCCGCCAATATAGCTCGTACCTCATCCGAAGTAGCCCTAGCAGGGTGTCTCTCAATAGGGGCAGCAGCACTAGAAGCTGGATCAGTAGGCGGAGGCTGATCCTGTACGACTGCACGAGTCTTCGACAAGTGACCCTTGCTCTTACTGAATGTGATCTTGTTAACGGGCCCCATCTATGGCGACCTCCGCTCAGTCAAAGTCACTGTAACTTCTGAATGGAGTAAGAGGTTAGATATCAAAAGCGCAAATGGTAGACTACCTCCACTCGAATAGTGTGACTCTGTGTGAATGCGGAGGAAGAAATATAATGCCAGATCAATCGGCTCCCCCTGTGCTAACCGTAATAAAAAACTGGCCCGCTCGATCCCGAAATCAGTCTTGTGTTTTTTCGGATCAATGTTATACCTGACAATTAAATTAAGCATTCTGAAAAATGCTATACAGTCGGCCTGTCGGATCACTTTACTGCCATCATATGGAGGAGCCTCAGGGTCTTGCACTAAGTCACGAACCTGATCGTTTGTGAGACCATCATCAGGTACCTCCTCACCGCTTTCACTATCATCCCAGCTAGCATCCAGCTCTGCGGTCTGTACATCCGGTGCTAGCGATGAGGATGTGACTATTGTGTCCTCTCCAGATGGTGCAGTCGCTGCTCTCGCTGCTGCAGCAGGATAGGCACCGGGCTCTCGCCGCAAATCTAGAAACTCAGCAATAACGCAGGGAGAGAATATAATACTCACTCCCCGGACTACTAAGTTATAGCATAAAGCATCACCAGACTGCTCACCCATGGCACGGTAAAACTCACCAACCATCTCAGGATATGCTGTGCCCCTCTGTTGACAGATCGGGGTCCATCCACGATCGGTGATGATGTCATGTATGCTCCGCCCCTCCCAAGTGAGGTTACAGAAGTCACCTAGAATGATCTCCCGCTCAACTAGTATAGGCCTCACGGCCGGCTAAGAAGAAGCTGCGGAGGTACTTTCGACTGTCTGGGGTCTGGAACGTTTTCTTCCGCTGCAGCTTGCCATTAGTATACTGTTGATGTATAAAATATATATGTGATCTAATTAAAGTGAATTAGAGGAATGATGATGTTGTGCTGTCATGTTTGACAACTACTTATTCGAATGGCCTTTAATTCCATTCGAATTAAATTATATTCATTCGAATGAAATTTCAATTTATTCGAATGAACATAAAATTAATTCGAATGACCTCAGATAACTCCATTCGAATGAGCCTAAACTCCATTCGAATAAACTTATATTCCATTCGAATGAACCTAAATTTAATTCGAATGGACTTGACTTTCATTCGAATAAAATTTATATTCATTCGAACGGACCTGAGCCAAACAGACATGGCTAAGTCGACTCAATCCCGAACTGACACATTCATTTTTCACAAGGAATCCAATATTTTAATCGGTAGAAATGATTTAGGAGTAAATCCCCATCATTTCTATCGATTAACGTTGTGTCATTTGGCCTCAAAACAACAAAATGGGGCCAGATTGATTCAAAATCCGACCCCCCCAAAACTAACCAAAAAACTAATAAAAATAAAACTCATTTAACCCATACCTCTTGTTCTAGGAGATTTGAGGAGTTGGTCGGAGTTGGTGGCGGCGTTGTGGCTGCTAACGGCGGAGGAATCGAAGAGTAAGTTCGAATGAGAGGAGGCACGAAATGATAGAGAAGAAACTGGTTCGCGGCTTAAATAAAGTAATTTCATTCAAACGGAAGTATAATCAGTTCGAACTAAAAGGGTATAAGTTCGAATTAAAAGGGTATAAGTTCGAATGAATTCTATAATACTTCATAAAACTATATATATATATAAGTACAAGAGGTAAAACAATACGTTTTATATTAGTAATACTAGTATATAATACTAGTATTAGTACTGATAAAAAATTTCTCACTAGTATATATAATATATATTAGATAACTATATATAGATAGTATAGAGTTTTATACTAGTTACTTATATATATATTGTAAGTAACTAGTATATATATATGTAATAGGATATATATTATGCATTAGATGAGTATAAAATAGTATTGTGTAAAGCATTGCTTTATAAAGTAAATATAGTAAGTATTTAGTAAAACATTGCATTAATTATAAGTATAAAAAACATATTTCAAATATATTTAGTTTGTATATAAATAATAAACCAAGTACTTGGACTATATTATAAAGTATTACAGTATTATTAGTTTTCATATTTTGATGCTATCTATACTTTAATATCACCTAGTATTATACTTATAGTGATACTAACTATAAGTATAACACTATTAGTGATTGTAAATAAAATATTATACTATTTTAAATACTTAATATTATAGATTGATAAGAAGCTTAGTATTATGATATTAGTGACACTTAGTATTATATAGTGTATATAATTTTTACATATACACATAATAATATTTGGTGTATTATGTGTATAGTTATATATTTCTCTAATTATCTGTTTGAACTAATATAATGTCAGTTCGAATAGAGATAATTCACGTTCGAACGAATTTTTTTGTTTGGAGGGAAAATTCGCGCCAAATTATCGGTATATGCTGGAGAATATTCTTTTTTTTTGTTTGAACTGGAAAAATATTAATTTGAACGGGAAAAAATTGTGGGAAAAATTAGCGGTTTTTGGATTTTCGCATTCGAACTTATAAAAATTTAGTTCGAACGGAAATGCACATATTATTAATCCGATCCTTTCACTTTATTTTCACTCAGATTGAAGATTGAGAAGAGGAGAGAGAGCGTGGCAAAGGCTGTGAGAGAGTGTTGTGGAGAGAGAGAGCTTGAAAGCATTGAGAGAGAAGAGATTCTTGAGAGAGAAAGGAGAAGGACAAGAAGTAAGTTGTTTTTTTGTTTTTGTATTTTTCATTCTGATTTTCATTTACAAATATCTTAATATTTGTTGCATTTATTTGTTGGGATAGAACAACAGTTTAATGTGTTTTATGTATATATAGGTATTGTGGATTGACTGAAATTTGAATTGCTAGTACAAGAGGTAAGTTTGATTAGTTTTCTAAGTTGTTTAATAATCATATTTAGGGATATTCATATAGTTTTCAATGTGTTGTATTGAAATATGACATCATGAATGTGAAAATTATGTTTTGTGGTTCAATTTTGTGCTCTGTTTCGTGACTGGTTTTGGGTTGGTTTAATTCGAACGCTCTGAATACCGTTCGAATGTATTTTTATTTGTTCGAACAGAATATAACTCGACCAGCGTTCCATTCGAACTTATAGAGTGTTTGTTCAAACAGTATCAATTAAATACTTATTATTTGCAGTGATAATTAAATAGCAGTTAATACTCCAAATATAATAATAAGATAGTTAATTAAAAAATTATAATTAAATATTTGAACGTAAGTAAGTACTCAAGTATTAATTAAGATGATTAATACATAATGTATAATTAATTATATCTAAGTACACTAATTAAATAGCTTAATACTCCAATATAATAATAAGATATTTAATTAAAAAATTATAATTAAATATTTGAATATAAGTAAGTACTCAAGTATTAAATATTTCAAAATCTTTAATGGCCCATCATGTATACTTGTAATGTAATTTTCCCATGTATTTGTGATGTATGCTTGTTATGTTTACTACTGAGTGTTTGGATTTTGCAGTTATTTTACATGCAGTTAAACCTTAGACCCGTTCGAGAGTTGTAGCCAAATATTCTCTTAAAGAATATTTGGGTATAACTCTTGAATTGTCCAAAGTGGACAGTTTGGGATTCTATCATCTATATGGCATATATACTTAGTTAAAACTCATGTGTTAGTCAATTTAAATTTTGGTTTAGCATTTTCCTACATTCTTCGAGTATGTAGTTCATAAGTTTCTCGGCTCATGAATAGGGTCGACGACTTATCGTGACTAGCATACTTGGAGAATTGTAGGGAAATGCTGCCAAAATTTTTACTAACATACGAGTTTTAGACTGAGTATATATGCGATATAGATGATAGTCTCTCGAATGGGATAGGACCAACTACCTTAAAAGTATAGGGTAATTAAACACATGTATTGTAATAGTTGAATGATAGTGTTTATCCCATGATTTGGGTTTTCTTTTATAGATGGATAAGAGTTGGATGTTGTTGGGAGATAGACTTGGTCGAGACTATAAGCAATATGCACAAGGGGTGAAGACTTTCTTAGAATTTGTTTGTGGGAGTGTTGATAGTCGAGGATTTATAAGATGTCCATGCAAGAAGTGCAAAAACCTTAGTTCATATAATATGACGGCTGTGGAGGATCATTTATTCGTAAATGGAATTGATTCTAAATATTCACATTGGGTTTTACATGGAGAACCATTTTCCCAAGGAGTTAGATTTGGTAGTCATCTCAACCAGATGGATGAATGTAACGAGATCGACACGGAGGACATAAATGTTGATATTTCTGATGATAGTTATGATAATGGAGAAGATATGACTGAAATGTTAGGAGATCTTGGCGCAGGCATATTTGGTGCCAGGTTTGGAGAAGGAACATCTATCCAGTCATTTGAGGGAAATGAAGACTTTGGATCATTGTGGGAGGATGCACAACGAGAATTGTATGAAGGGTGCACCCGTCATAGCAAGTTGTCATTCACTGTCAGGTTGCTCCATATAAAGTCTATTTGTCGTATTTCTACAAAGGCTATCGATATGCTACTTGAATTATTTAAAGAGGCTCTGCCAGAGGATAACGTAGTACCTCGAAATTTTTATGAAGCGAGGGTTAGGATTTGATTATAATATCATCCATGCATGTAAGAATGATTATGTTCTCTTCTGGAAGCAATATGCAGAATGTGAATCATGTCTGGTGTGTCTTGAGTCAAGATGGATATCAGATAAGCGTAATGTACCCCAGAAAGTGGTAAGACATTTTCCGCTTATTTCTCGACTTCAAAGATTATTTACTTCCCGAATGACTGCTAAAGATATAACTTGGCATCACACAGAAAGAGTTCAAAATGATCAATTTCTCACTCATCCTGCAGACTCCTTACAATGGAAGAAATTTGATGACGAGTATCCATGGTTTGCTGAAGAACCTTGCAATGTACGTCTTGGTTTAGCAACTGATGGCTTTAATCCATTTGGCAACATAAGCACTTCTCATAGCACTTGGCCTGTCATAGTAATGCCTTATAATTTGCCACCATGGAAGTGTATGAAGGATCCTTATTTTATGATGACTCTATTGATTCCAGGGCCAAAGTCACCAGGAAATGAAATAGATGTATATTTGCAGCCAATGATGGAAGAGTTGAAAGAGTTGTGGGAACGTGGTGTCAATACATGATGTGGCCGCTTCGCGTGAATTCAAAATGCTTGCTGTAGTACTTTGGACAATAAATGATTTTTCGGCATACGGGAACTTGTCTGGGTGGAGCACAAAGGGAAAAATGGTTTGTCCTGTTTGTAACAAAGATACACAGTCTCAGTGGTTAATGAATGGACAGCAATTATGTTTCATGGGACACCGTCGATATCTATCTCATGATCATAGATGGTGAAACAATAGGGTAATGTTTGATGGAACGGTTAATCGTAAGTCATCACCGCCAAAGTATTCTGGCAGTGATATTCTCACTCAATTGGCATATGTCCCAGACAACAGATTTGGAAAAAATGCAAGATGCCGAAAGAGGAAAAGACAAGCAGTGGAATTGAATTGGACCAAAAAAAGTATTTTTTTTAGTTGCTATACTAGTCTACCTTAACACTGCGTCACAATCTAGACGTAATGCACATTGAAAAAAATATATGTGAGAATATTTTGGGCACCCTGATGTCAATACAAGGAAAAACAAAAGATACAGTCAACTCCCGTAAAGATTTGAAAGAGTTGGGAATCAGATCAGAGTTGCATTTGCAAGATACTGGGTCATCAGCTTATATGCCCCTTGGATGGTATACACTTTCAAGTGATGAGAGAAAGAAATTCTATGATTGGTTCATGACAATCAAATTACCCGATGGTTATGCTTCGAACATGTCAAGATGTGTCCGACCTCATGATTGGAAGATAACTGGTCTAAAAAGTCACGACTGTCATATATTTTTACAGTGATTGTTGCCAGTTGGTGTGCGCGGAAAGCTTACTGCAGATGTTCGTATAGCTATCACAGAATTAGAGCGACCTTTTAGAAATATTTGCAGTAGAACGTTGAAAGTTGATGCCTTATTAAAAATGGAAGCTGACATTGTATTTATATTGTGTAAATTGGAGAGTTTGTACCCGCCTTCATTCTTTGATGTAATGGTTCATTTGGCTGTGCATCTCCCTCGTGAGGCTTTAGTTGCTAGCCCCGTTCAGTATAGATAGATGTATCCTTTTGAACGGTTTTTGGAAAAACTTAAGCGATCTGTGGGAAATAAGGCTCGTCCGGAAGGATCGATCGCAGAGTCATATATATATAATGAGTGGCATACATTTTGTTCAATGTATTTTCGTGGGGTTGATACTAGATTTACGAGACCGGATCGAAATTATGAAGGTGGACAAATGGGAGTTTGGTCAGCATTTACCGTGTTTTCCCAGAAAGTACGTCCTATAGGTGCACAAGGGGGCTATGACCTATGTGGGCGAGAGTTTGAAAGAGCTCGATGGTATGTCTTAAATAACTATGAAGAGATTGAACAGTATTTGAGGTTCGTGATGATCATCTAATTTGGTAGTAGTAATAAGTGCATTTCTAATAATATAGTATATATTGATACAAATTAATAACTCACATTAACATATGCAGCGAACATATACAACTACTTCGCAGGAATGGTGTGACTGACGTAGAAAAGACGCATGAAGAAGAATTTGCCTCATGGTTTGAACATACGGTATTATTCGGGAAAAAATTATGCTTGAAAGTATTTTAAAATTTATTTAATTTGTAGGTGTCATCATATTTATATATGATATTGATATAAGTAGAATAAAATTTATTTATGTAGGTTGCATCGAAATATAATGAACATTCAGGTGAAATCTCACCAGAAGGCATGTGGTCCGTCTAAGCGGGCTATCCAATATTCAGGATGTTTGGTGCGTGGATATAGATTTCACACAGCAGACAGAGAACGATATAGGAAAATTCAAAATTATGGAGTTGTTGTCGAAGGAAGCCATGGGGATGATAATATTAATTTTTATAGAATTGTGGAAGATATCATATCATTAAAGTATGTGGGGGGATATATGGTCTGGTTATTTAAATGTAATTGGTGGGATGTCTCAAATCCTAGGTTGGGAGTGCGTAAGGATGAATATTTTGTAAGTGTCAATACATCTCACAAATGGTATGAGGACGACCTATTTGTTCTCGCATGCCAAGCAAATCAAGTTTTTTATTTAGATGATCCGGAGTTCGGTAATCCATGGAGAATAGTCGAGAAATTTGCGCCAAGAAATGTATATGATTATATTCCAGAGGCAGACAAACCAAATGAAGAAGTTGATAGTCCAGACCATGAAGAAGCATATCAAGAAAATGAATTAGGCATCAATCTATTTGTTGATCTAAGCCATTATGACATGGTCCCATTGCACAGAGAAGATGTTCAACCTGAAGTAATTGAAGGTGACATGTCGGAAGAACATGAATCAACTGAAGTGTCTACTGAGGATGAGAGCGATTGGTCCAACAATACTGATACCGAATGATTTTCAAACAGATATTTGTGTAGGTAAAATTCCTATAAAAATATTCATGTATTTTATTCGAATAATAATTTATTATAATTTCAAACATATATGCCTCCTAAACATAAAAGAACACGTGAGCCATCCCCACCACTTAGCGAATCCCCGTGTGATTCACCTACCAACAATAGTGGGTCACCGTCACCAGAACCAGAACAAGGTATTTTTTCACTATATATCTTTCAAATAAAATTAATTTAATTAAAATATATGTTTTAATTTTTGTATATATAGCTGTTGTAAACCAGCGTTGAGTTAGAGGCATTACGAGGGTTGTTTGCATAGAAAAAGTAAGAAAAGTGGGTAAAATTAAAGTTGATATATCTGATGATCACACCGGTGGCTCTGGGGATTCGGCAGCTTGGCTTGCTTCTTATGTTGGTACACTTACTCGCACGTATGCACCGATGGCTACATCTTCCTGGGTTAAAGCTCCCCAAGATGTGAAAGACCACATCAAAAATCATTGTCTGGTAATAAGTTACTTTGTATAACATTTTTATTTAAATGCGAATGTTTGAAATTATACTAATTGTTTATAATTCTTTGAAGTATGAGTTTGAACTAAATTTTGGTCGGCGGGAGGATCGACTAACGATTGAAGAACTAATGTCGAATGCATTCCGGAGGTACAAAGGTCGATGCCATGCACACTATCAAAAGTTTAGTACTATGATAAAGGCGCGTCAAAATCCATTCCAAGCAATGCCACCAAACGAATAGGAGAAAGTTTGTGATCTGTTTGAAGATCCTGCTTATCAGGTAATTTCGCTACTATCTTTTTTTTAATAATATATAATAGATGTATTAAATAAAAATTATAATACTTTTTTTTAGAAACGGAGTACAGTGAACAAAGCAAATAAATCAAATTTAACGATACACCATCACGCGGGTTCTCGATCTTTTCATCGCTTGTCAAAAAAAATGGTTAGTTCTTATTGTCTCCATTAAATCTTAATATATACACTTTTTTCGTATAAATTATGATATTAATTTTCATTTTGCAGCAAGAAAAAAATCCTACTGATTATGATCTGACCCAATTGTATGCTAAAGCACATAAAAATCGTGATGGTGTTTGGAGCAATCCTGAGGTAGAGGCAAATTATGTAAGTTTAAGTTTATTTAATTTCATTGTCTAAATATATTTTTGTTCCATATACTAATTTTAATGTTTTTCTTTTCCCAAGATAAGATGATATCTCTTAAAAACACTGTTGCGGATCCATCTGATGAATCATCTGTCAACGATGCTCAAATCTTTTCTCGAGTTCTTAGATCACGTTCTGGATATTTGAGGGGCTTAGGACGTTGCGTGAAGCTATCCTCAACATCTTCATCATCTTCTAAAGCCAGATCGAATGACGACAAGACTAAAAAATTAGAGGAAGCTGCACTTGAAATAGAACGATTGAGATCGAAGGAAAAAGAGTTGTTGACCCGATTAGATCAAATAGCAGATTTAGAAGCAATATTAGAAGAGAGACTACAATTAAATAACCAAAAAATATTTGAACAATTTCAATTAATGATGTCCCAAAACCCTATACCATCACTACCACCACAATCATAATTCATTTGGTTTTTTTTTTTAATTGCCTTTAATATTTATGATGTTTGTAAACATTTGAACAATTGATGTATATAGATTACAATTTGTATTAGTATCAATTTCATTTTGTTTGATCAATGCCGTTTGAATGGTAAATTACCATTTATGCATACATTCGAACAAAAACATATCCATTCAAACAAAAAAATTCCCATTTGAACAAAAATATACCCATTCGAACTTACCGGAAAATACAATCCATGCATTCGTTCGAACAACTAAATACTCATTCGAATAAATTCATTTCTAAAAGTCCGTTTGAACAGAAGATTTCTGTAAATAGATTATTTGTTCGAATAGTTAATATTTTTCCTCGAACTAAAGTCACTTACAAACTTGTTTGTTCGAACTGACTTGGTCAGATATGGTTATTGGTTCGAATTAACATTTCATGTTGTTCGAACAAAAATATTTTCATTCGAACTTGATTCTGAGACGACATTTTTTTGTCTCAGAAAAAATTTTCCGTTCGAACGGTTTCAACCAGTTCCGCCCAATTTCGTCCCTAAAAATACTTTTCGGAGACTTAATTTTCGTCTCCGAAAATTTTCTGAGACAACCTTTTTGAGACAAAATAGAGATGAAATTTTTTCATCTCCCAAAACTTTTAGGGACAAAATTTCCATTTTTTGAGACAAAATTTTTTGTCTCAAAAAATCATATCTCTTGTAGTGGTGACCACAACGTGTATATCAAAAAGAGCTTTTTAAATTGGGATCAAAAGTTATTCTTCATATATATATACATATAGATATTTGAGATGGGTAAGCTATTCTTTTTTTTCTATTTTAAGCCACCTAAGCTGCTTTTCTCTGGTGCTGCTTTTGATTTGTTGGTAGGTTTATTATATTTTTCAGAATTATTAAATTATTATATTATTTACTAAATCATGAAATCAACTATAATATATATTATGCAATAATATTCGATATTCGAGCACACGTACTCTACAATAGAGAAAAAAAAAAATCAAATTTAGCACCGGCCAACTTATTGACTAAACAAAATGGATAAATCACATTTTCCTTACATTTACTTGATTGACGTGTGGGTTTTTTAGAATTCTTCTCTAATTATTCTTGAAATCCATTTCTGACACTGATGGCTAGCTGTCCGGACATCAGAAACATGAGATCAACGTAGAGTTTGGTGAAACAAAGAAAAATAAGGCCGTAAGCCCTTTTATAAATAATTATTTTACTTTGTTGCTTAAAGTTGACGATTGATGATTATTTTTCCTGTGGGTTCAAACGAGATAGGCAAAGGCTCATGTCAATCACGTGCCACTCTTGACCTTGGGCCATGCAACTTGTCGTAGTTTCTTGCCTTTTTTTTTTTTCGTTTTTTTTTCTTCCTCTAGTCCTGTTCGTATTATTTTAAAATATAAATAAAAATAATTATTTCATTTTCTTAAGTGTAGTACGAGGAGGTTAGATTTGATTACAAAGAAAGTTTTAATTCATTTTATTTCATCGTTATAATATTTTAAAATTCACACATAAAATATAATAAAAAAATTAATTTTTTTAAATATTAAAATAATTTAATAATATTAAAAAATATTATTTTAATAATATTTTATTTAATTTTTAACTTTAATCTGAAACTATTCCATTTTATTTTACTATCCAAATTTTACTGAGTCTTTGAAAACAATTATTTCAATATTATAGATCGCTTAATTACCCTTTATACATATATATATACATATATATATTATATGACTTGAATCTGGATTTTATGTTATCACGTGGTACTCTAATTTATCGTCATTTTACGCCTCCTTTCGGCCTCTACTCTTTCATTCAAAAAAAAAAGAAAAATTGTCTCATTTTCCAAATCGACTTTTGATGACTGAAAGAATGAGTTAAGAATGACGGCTCAGTGAGTTTTATTTTTTGTTGACCTTCATTTCGTTACATTAGTTGAAAGAGATATGCAGATATATATATATATCTATATCTACTTATCATCATGTAGACTCTATCGGATGCTATCTGGATACAGTTTTTGGATTTTGTAGACTTCCTCTCACATAAGTGATGTGTCTACCTATTTCTATTGGAATCACTAATTTGGATTTTGTAGACTTCCTCTCACATTATTTCACGCTGTTTGAAAAACTCACTCGGTCAGCTATGAATGAATGTTGTAAAGCTTATATTATGTGTCTATCGTTTTTCTAGTATTTTAGACTAAAAACTGATGATCTGAATCTCAAATTTAGCATATTGTATTTAGAAACCATATCTTCAATAGTGAATGAGAATATATAAGAAAAGGGAAATTAGAAAATTGCAGACACAATGCTGCTATTGAAGAATAGAAAATAAGTATGGAAATATTAGGAAAACTTTTCTCTGCTCTTCTCATTGAACTGTTTCTGTACTATACATGAAAACAGAATAGAAAAGAACAAAAAGCATAAACACGTTGCTACCTCTGCATATTGCAGCTTTAGTCCATTACTCCAATTGCTGCCACCTTCTTTCCCTTTTCTTCTAAGCCATTCTAGACTTGTTGGCTATCCAATTTAGCTGGATCATGGTCACGTTGGTGGCACTCACCTTTCCTTTTGTGCTTTCAACAGCCCCCCGTAAGGTGGAGAGTAGATATTTTCTGCTCCCATCTTGTGCAAGTGTGTGTAGAAGCTGTTAGATCCCAATGCCTTAGTCAATAAATCTACAACTTGTGATCCACTACTTATATGCTCAGTAATGACACTTCCTTCTTAAATTTTATCACGGATCATGTGATGACCCGCTTTTATGTGTATTTTCACTGAAGGGTTGTTTTTAACTTAATTAATATATTGGTTTATT
This sequence comes from Carya illinoinensis, assembly GCF_018687715.1. NCBI lineage: Eukaryota > Viridiplantae > Streptophyta > Magnoliopsida > Fagales > Juglandaceae > Carya > Carya illinoinensis. The sequence goes on from NC_056764.1 coordinate 24,015,633, forward strand.
TATTTTAAAGTAATGTATTTTAAATTGGTTTTAATTTATTTGATGTTGTGTTTAATTTATTTTAGTCGTTTTACGGTTTTTAATATCATTTTCGGCGGATCGGTTTTTGGTTTCCGAAGTGAGGATTGGACTTCTTTTCTTTTCTTTTCCCTTTTTCCTTTTCTTTTTCTTCTTTTCTTTCTTTTCTTTCTTTTTCTTCTTCTTTTTCTTCCCGTTTTCTCTCTCCCCACACAGCTCTCCTTCTCTTTTCTCCTTCCCGTCGCCGCCCCTTTGACCGCCCAGTTCTCTGCCTTCCTGCCACCGTTTAGTGCACCACCACCATTCTCTTCCCCTTCCACCAGAGATCATCCCCACTAATATTCAGAGCCATCGGACCAGCCGTTAGCCGCCACGAGCCCCTGGAAGTCACGGCACCTGCTCTATTTTTCCCCTTGTCGCCGGTTGCTTTCGCAGCCCAGAACTACCGCTCACCGGTGGCGTGGCCTACACCACCCACCCAGTTTTCTTCCCCTCTCACCGGTGAACATCCCCACCAAGTTTCACCTCCATCCGAGCCACCGTTAGCCACCACGAGCTCTTCCAAGCCACACCGTTTTTCACC